>NW_006399916.1:526279-544113 GCF_000299155.1 Elephantulus edwardii
TAGATCCTTGTATTCTTTTCTACAATAATGGTCTTATACAGTATTTGTCCTTATGGGACTGAGTGAGTTCACTCAGCATAATGCTCTCCAATCCTTCCCAAGTTAGATAGTGATTTACAAGATCATTGCTCCTGTATGCTACATAGTATTCCATCATGTGAATATACCATACTTTTTCAATCCATTTAATTGTGGTTGGACATTTTGATTGTTTCCATGTTCTTGTGATGGTTAATAACATGGCTGAGAATATTGGTGTACAAGTCTCCATGTGTGCCTCAGTTCTTATTTTCTTGGGAACATTGTCTTCATTTTCTCATATTCCAAGCAGTTGAATTTCTATGTTCAGCTTTCTGAGGAAATGCCAAACTGCCTTTCAGAGTAGTTGTACCATTTTACAATCCCACCAACAATGTATAATGACCTAGGACTAAAACCAAGGACCATAAACTTCATTAAAGAAGAGGTTGGAAGAACTCTGGAAGTCCTAATCCACAACATTAACATTTTTCCAAGCATCCTGGAAAATCTACAACCAGGAGAGGATAAAACAGTTGAATCGGACCTTCTAAGAATCAAATTCCTATACACATCCAAAAACTTCGAAGCCACAGATTGGGAAAAAATATTTGGTAATGACATGTCAGACAAGAGACTTATATCTCGAATTTATAAAGTACTTGAATACCACAATAACATAAAGGTAAATAACCCACTTGAAAAATGGGCACAGAATATGAACAGGCACTTCACCAAAGAAGACATTCAGATTGCAAACAAACACATGAAGAAATGTTCAAAATCCCTAGCTCTAAGAGAGATACAAATCAAAACAACTATGAGATATCATCTCACCCCAGTAAGAATAGCAAAACTTAACAGAACAACACACATCAAATGCTGGCAAGGTTTCAGAAACTGGAATCCTTATTCACTGTTGGTGGGAGTGTAAAATGGTGCAACCACTATGGAAGGCTGTATGGTGCTTTCCCAAGAAGTTGCAAATAGAAATACCATTTGACCCAGCAATTCCACTACTGGGAATTTAGCCTAAAGAAACTATAACTGCCACCCAAGCAGATATATACACACCCAAGTTTACTGCAGCTTTGCAATAGCAAAGAGCTGAAAACAACCCAAGTGCCCATCAATAAATGAATGGGTAGAGAAGCTCTGGTATACTCACACAATGGAATACGATACAGCACTGAAAAATAAGGAACTCATGAAATATTACGCAAAATGGATGATTCTGGAGGACATTATGCTGAGTGAAATATCTTAGTCAAAAAAGGACAAATATTGCACAGGGCCACTGTTCTAAAACGGGACTGACATTGGGGTTGAGGGAAGGCAGAAAAGGAGGGGAGGAATGATGTTTACCACATTGACACTGAAGAGGGAGAGAACTGTTTAAAAGCGATGTATGTTTGGGTATTATTGGCATGACGGGAGTCCAGAATGAAGGCTGCACAGTGGAGTGGGCTTGAGGGGAGGGATTGCATAACAATGAAAGAGTTTTCTTTTACTTTTCAAGGAGAAGAGTGAATTGAGAGGGAGGAGGTGGACAGGGAGAAAAGTGCAACAATTGGTGACTGGAAACACTAAGTCTCTGTAAACTTTCATTAAAATTAATTAATCAAGCTTTTGCAGAGAAGCATAAAGGATGCATAAAAATTGCTTAAGCTGGAAGGGGTCTCCGTGGTGTGTGACAGGTGCTGCATAGTTTGATTGAAAAAGAACTTAGACTGTCTTCTTTTCTTACATGTTTTAGTAAGCGATTATAATGCGTTTGTGGCTTAGAATCCCTGTGGTACCTCGGATATTTTTATGGCTACTTTTGAGTTGTTAGGGAAGGATTTTAGTGGGGTTTTTTTTGGACCAGGAGGCAGTCGTCAGAACAGAGCAGGGGAACACTCCATGGTTCAAAATTGGGAAGGGCGTATGCCAGGGATGCATCCTATCTCCATACCTTTTCAACCTATATACAGAACAGATTATCCGGGAGGCTGGGCTCTATGAGGAGAAATGTGGGGTCAAGATTGGTGGACGATTTATCAACAATCTGCATTATGCGGATGACACAACCCTGCTTGCTGAAACTGAAGGGGACCTGAAGCGCCTGCTGCACATCAGGATGGATGGTGAATAGATTGAGATTGTACACAGCTTTAGTTTGCTTGGCTCCATAGTCAACAGTCTTGGCACCAGGAGCCAGGAAATTAAAAGGCGCATTGCCATGGGAAAGTCTGCTGTTAGGGACCTCTCCAAAGTACTGAAGAGCAATGGTGTCTCTCTGGAGACTAAGGTGCGTCTGATACAGGCCATGGTCTTCGCAATCACTTGTTATGTATCAGAGAGTTGGACAATGACCAAGGAGGGTAGAAGGAGAATTGATGCCTTTGAGCTGTGGTGCTGGAGAAGAGTATTGAGAATACCATGGACTGCTGGGAAAACAAACAGATTTGTCCTGGAAAGGGTTAAACTGGGTGGCTCCTTGGAGGCAAGGATTCTGAGGCTCCGTCTAACATACTTTGGACATGCTGTGAGGAGAGACCGGTCCTTAGAGAGGGACATCATGCTTGGGAGGGTGGAGGGACAGCGCAGGAGAGGAAGGCCCTCTATGAGGTGGATTGATTCAGTGACTGGGATAATTGGGATGGGAGTGTCAGAGACAGTGCGATTGGCACAGGACAGAGCGGAGTTTAGGGCTGTTGTACATAGGGTTGCTATGAGTCGCAGGCGACTCGACGACACATAACAACAACAACAACCCCCTAAGGCTTAGTTTATTCATTTAAAGATTGTAGTTTGCAAGAAATTTTGCAAAGCCAATTGACTGTCTATGCAACTGTCCATAAACATTTGTCTTAGAACATTAATACCCACAAAGTAATCTCACTCCTCCTGCTTCCTTCCTGTAATTCTCACTTCTACCAATCCTTCTATTCTACCCGTTTCTGTTTTCTGGGTTTTGTCCTGAGGCAAATGCTGTCTCATTACTTTATATAGTTGGTTTTTCTAAGGAGTCAGTGCCTTGCTGGTGTTTGTTGTTAGGTGCTGTTAAGTCCATGATTGCTCCTAAGTGACTCTGAACAATAGCATAAGCATTGTAATCAGGTGTAATGCTTGGGCAAGGGCAAGCCCAGGCTTGCAGTCACTGTGCCAGTCCATCTCACAGAGTATCTTCCTCTCTTTTGCTGACCCTTTACTTTTCCCAGCATATGTCTTTTTCCAAGGACTTGTACCTCCTGATAACATGCTCAAAGCCTGTGAAGTGAGGTTTCAGTATTCTTGCTTCTAAAGAGCATGTTAGTTCCACTTTCTCTAAGATATGGTTGTTTGTTTCTTTGTCAATCCGTGGGATATTCTGTATTCTTCACTAACACAATAGTTCAAAGGCATCAGCTATTCTTAGTCTTCTTACTAGGTAACATCTTTTTGTTTTCTTGACTGCTGCTACCGTGGGTGTTGATTGTGGATCCAAGTAAAAGGAAATAATTGGAAATTTCTGTCTCTTCCCCATATGCCATGCTGTTTATTGACCCAGTGGTGAGGATTTTTGTTTTCTTTTTTTTTTTTTGATCCATATTGAAGATGGTAGTCTTTAATCTTCTTCAGTAAGTAATTCAAGTCTTCTTCATTTTGTACAAGTAAGATTGAGATATTGGTCAGGCTATCAGTTGTTTGACTGAAAGTTGAGCCATGAGAGTGAGTTTTGTTTCAGGTTTGAAAGGAGAGTAAAGGACCTGGTCTTGGCAGGTTTACCTATTTTATCACCCTGGAATATTTGATGTGTTTGAATTTTGTTCCACATTTGCTTCCACTCTATCCAGAGCCTTTTACTGGGATCCTTTTCAGAGTGGTCTTTGGTGGTAACTAGTGACATTTAGTTCTAGTTCCAAGGTCCTTGATATTGAAGCTTAGATGTGACTGCTCACAAGGTCTTAAGACATTAGTTGCTATTTCTCAAAGTTGTGTTTGAATCACTGTGTTTGTGGACCATTTTATGCCAGTTGACTTTGGTGTCCCCCACAATGATGGTCTTGAAGCCCCAGAACTCATTCCTTTAAAGTGTATAGTTTGATTAAGAAGCTTACATAGTGCTCGCTTCGGCAGCACATATACTAAAATTAGAACGATACAGAGAAGATTAGCATGGCCCCTGCGCAAGGATGACACGCAAATTCGTGAAGCGTTCCATATTTTCGACCCTGAAATTAACCAGTCTGTAATGAAGGCTAAACTCCTTTCACCTACAAATTTCATCTTTGGATACAAAGCTAAGTGGACTGTTTAAAAAGAGGCCAGGAAACGAAAAGAAAAAAAAAAAAGAAGAAGAAGCTTACATAGCGAGGCTCCTGTTTGTTTGTTGTTGTTGTGTACTGTTGAATTGGAGCAGACCCAGGGCTGACCCTCCAGCAGGTTTCCTAGGCTGTAAACTGCCAGGAGAAAGCATCCCCTTTCAGCCATGGAGCAGCTGGTGCATTGGCAGTGCAATTCCTTACCACTAAGGTTTTTTGTTTTTCTTTGAACCTGGAAAATTTATTTCTTAGTTGACCTTAAGTTCCCATAAAAGATTGCTCCTTGTTAAACTATTTTTCTCTGTTCCCTCCACCCCCCACTTTTACAGTCCCTCTTAGAATTTTCTATGTCCTCTTCCTACTGTTAGGAAACATCTGCAGTTACAGGAAAGTGACTTTTAAGGTAAAAGAAGGTCATAAAGCTTTTTATTCTATTTTCCGGTTCCCTGAAACTCTTGGAGGTTCTTTGGTACTGTACCCATTTTTCACAATCCTATATTTTTCTCCAGATCCCTCAAGGAAGATTCCCTAGCAATTCTTCAGTAAATTGATAGTTTTTCTGAGTCATGGATCCTAGAGGTAAGCGCTTCATTTCCTTTTAATGGTCGATTCTTTCTTCCATTCTTGGGAGTATTTATTTTGAGACTTCTTGTACATTTTATTAATTCATTATTTTTCCCCCCATTAGGAACTAGTATGATAATCCTAAGCTTTAGAGGCATTGCCCTGTCATGGAACTTATGATCTCATAGAGAAAATAGTCAATTAAGCAAGGAATGTAATAAAGGTAATTAAATAAGACATGATTAAAGGAAGTATGAAGTAGAAAATGCTACTTTCATAATTTATAATACGAACAGAGCAGCTGCCTTCATACTTTTTCACATTATTTCCCTATATTTCTCTAAATATAAACATTTGTATAGAATTAGGATTGCAATCTAGCTGTACTTTTGTGTTTTTAAATCCTGGATTCCAGTAGAAAATTTTTTAATGTATACATGAGGGTAGAATGGTGGTCCTAGGCAGCATAGTTAGAAGCTAACACCGTAGTTGGATAGCAACACCCTATAGAAATGAAATACTGAATATGTTCCTGGTAGGAGGAGTGGAGATGAAGTGATAGAGGTACTTAGAAAAGTAGGAGAAAGTTGTCAGAAATAAGTCTCTTCTATTCCAGAGAATTTTAGGAGTTTTTCAACTTGACAGTCATCTTAGTAGTCATTTGAGCCTTAGTATCTTTACCCATAAACATGCCTGAAAATGAAGTTATTCTGAAACTTATTTATTCTAGTTATTCTGAACAAAGTTACTATGAAAATTTATTGAGATAGGTTATGAAAGTATTCTGTAAATGAAAAGGACTATACAAATAAAAATATTGCCATCATCATGTAGGAAATCAAAGAATAGGAAGAGGAGATTACTTTTTCTTTTGCCAGGAGAGTTACTTTTAAGTATTTTTATCTAGTATTTATAATATAAAGAAGAACTTGAGGTTTCTAAAATATTATTTCCCCCCTGATGAAATAATGAGGCAAGTGAATACCTTCTTTTTTGTCCATTATATTTTCCTAAAGGAGAATTAAGCACAGTAAAGAGAAGACATAACATCCTGAGTGTGGTCATGCTCAGAGGTAGTGAGTGTTTTACTTGATTGAAGGGTCACGGTTAATACATGCAGAGTATTTGTGATTAGATGTTATTATGTGCTGTTGAGTTGACTAAGGCTCTTAGCAATCTAAACTCTTGAGTATATGTAAACCCTGCCCTATCCTGTGCTATCCTCATCATCTCTGATATATTTGAGCCACATTGTTACAGCAACCATCATGTTGACCTTCCACATTTCCAAGCATGATCTTCTTCTCCAAGGAATGGCTCCTCCTAACAACATGTCCAAAGTATTTGAGACGAAGCTTTGCCATCCTCACATCCAAGGAACACTTGGGTTGCACTTTCTCCAAGACATCTTTATTTGCTCTTTTAGTTCCCATTCCACTCTTCTCCAACACCACAACTCAAAGATTGATTCTTCTGTCATCCTTACTCATTGCCCAACTTTCAGATGCATAGCACATAATTGAAGAGACAATAATTTGGATCCAGTGCAGCTCAGTCTTTGAAATGACATTGTTTCTCTTTAACACTTTAGAGAGTCTTTGATATTAGATTTCCCCAGTGTGGCACGTCTTCTGATTTCCTGACTGCTGGTGTGCTAATAGTCCTGTAGAGCAGTTTTTGCTTTCAGTCTTTGGATATTTTTGTTCTCTTTCGCTTTAGGCAAGAAGAGACCAGTAGTTATACATTAGATGGTTACTCACTAAACCAGAGTACAGGGCATAAATGTTATGAACTATGTTATACCAGTTGACCAAGTTGTCCCAATAGATTATAGTCCTAAACCTTCAAATTCGAGAAACTAATCCCACCACACTTTTGTATATGTCTAGAAAACATCTTTAACTGTGTCCCCATAGGCTTTATTTTATATATGAATATATATTCAGCACACACACACGCACACATACAGCACACACATGTCCACAGAAGTGTACACTCATATACACACACATATGTCTGCTTATGTGATGATTTACAGTTTTGGAGACCATTTGGAGCAGTTCTATTCAGTCCTATAGGATCACTGTGAATCAGAAGTGACCTCAACAGCAGTGGGAAATGGACACACACATACGAATATGCATATTCACGCACATTTTTAAGGTGTTTTTTTTAAAGACGCTTTTGTTTTTCTTTTTTTTTTAATTTCACATTGTATTTCATACAATCATTCCTATATATTGTGTCTTAAAAAGTTAATCACCATTGATCTATGCCCACTATTACTCTGTCTTTTCAGGTCCCTGCTGGGTCTTTCCTAATTCCTTAACTCCGTCCCTTCACCTACCAAACTCTGTGACACCATGATTCCCCCTTCGATATCCTCTTCCCCCTTTGGATATCCATACGTATCTTACTAGTTATCCTTCTGTTTTTATAATAATGGCCTTGTACAGTATTTGTCATTATGCGTCTGAATTCACTCAGGATAATGCTCTCTAGCCTCTACCATGTTATATAGTATTCTATGAAATTGTTGCTCCTGACTGCTGCATAGTATTCCATTGTGTGAATGTACTACAGTTTTTCAATCCATTTCTTTTGTTTTTGTTCATTTGGGGCTGTTTTCATGTTTTTGTGATTGTGAATAATGCTGCTATGAACATAGTATACAAATCTCCATTTGTATCTCAGTTCTAGTTTCTTTGGGGTGTATTCCTGGTAGTGGAATAGTTGGGCCATATGACATTTCTATGTTCAACTTTTTGAAGAAACACCAAACTGCCTTCAAGAGTGGTTGTACCATTTTACAATCCCACCAACAGTGTAGGAGAATTCTATTGTTTTCTCATCCTCTACACCATTGATTGCTTATTTGTTGTTGTTGTTGATTGTTTGTTTATTTATTTATTTGTTGTTGTTGTAGTTGTCAAGTCACTTGCGACTAACCTTGAAACCTACTTTATACTTTCTGTCTTCTGACACCATCTACTCTCATTACTCCAGTCACTGAATCAATCCATATTATTGATGGTCTTCCTCTCTTTCACTGTCTCTCCAAATTTCTAAGCATGATGTCCCTCTTCAAGGACGGGTCCCTCCTTACAACATGCCCAAAATATGTCAGATGGAGCTTCAGAATCTTTGCCTCCAAGAAGCATTCTGCTTTCACCCTCTCCAGGACGAACCTGTTTGTTCTCCTGGCAGAACAAGTTATATTTATATTCTTCTCCAGCCCCTAAGCTCAAAGCCATCAGTTCTTCTATCATCCCTAGTCTAGCTTTCTGATGCATAGCAAGTAATTGTGGAGACTATGGCCTGGATCAGGCACACCTTAGTCTCCAGACTGACGTCGTTGCTCTTCAGGACTCTGTAGAGGTCCCTGACAACAGACTTTCCCAATGCAATTAATCTTTTTATTTCTTGTCTGCTGGTACCAAAAGTGTTGATTGTGGAGCCAAGCAAAGCTGTTAACAATCTCAATCTCTTCATGATCTATCATGATGCTACCAATTGGCCCAGTGGTGAGAATCTGTGTTTTCATGATGTCGAGTTTCAATTAATGAGTCTTTGACCTTCTGCAGCAAGTGCTTCAGGTCCTCCTCAGTTTCAGCAAGCAGGGTTGTGTCATCTGCTTAACATAGATTGTTGATGAGTCTTCTTCCAATCCTGATAACACATTCCTCCTCATAGAGCCCAGCTATATGTTTAATCTATATGTTCCACATATAGATTATATAGATTGTAAAGGTATGACTATAGGAGGTATTCCTGGAGTATACCTTTCCTGATTTTAAATAATGCAGTGATACTTTGCTTTTTCTGAGAACTGCTTCCTGGTTCAAGTATATGTTTCATATAAGCACAATCAAGTGTTCTGGAATTTCCATTCTTTTCAGAGTTAGCCACAGTTTGTTGTGATTCACACAATCAAATACCTTTGCATAGTCAATGAAATACAGGTAGAGATAGACGTTCCTCTGATACTTTCTGCTTTTAGCTAAGATCTAATATTGGCTATAATGTCCCTAATGCTACGGCCTCTTCTAAACCCAGCCTGCATATCTGGCAGTTCTTTGTTGATATGCCGTTCCGGTCGTTTTTGGATAATTTTTAGCAGAATCTTGCTTGCATGTGATATTAATCGTATTGTTTTATAATTTCCACACTCTTTCAGATCACCATTTTTTTAAAAAGTGAGAATAAATTTGAATCTCTTCCAGTCAGTTGGCCAAGTGGTTGTCCTCCAGATTTCTTGGCACAACCTGGTGAGCACTTCCAGGGTAGCATTTGTTTGTTGAAATATGTCAATTGGTATACCATCAATTCTTTGGTACTTGGTTGTTTTTTTTTTTTTTTTTTTTTTTTGTTGTTGTTGTTGTTTTGCCAGTTCCTTCAAAGCAGTTTGAAATTCTTCCTTTGTTACCATAGGCTCTTGATCATTTGTTTTATGAAATCTTCTGTGTCAGCCAATTCATTCTAGTATAATGACTCTGTGTACTCTTTCCATCTTTTTTTGATGCTTCCTGGTTCATTCAGCGTTCTGCCCACAGCATCCTTAGATATTGCAACTGGAGGCTTGAATTTGTTCCTTAGTTCCTTCAGCCTAAGAAATGATGAGGAAGTTCATCCCTTTTGATTTTTAACTCTAGCTCTTCGCACATTTCGTTATAATACTTTGCTTTGTCTCCCTGTGCTGCCTTTTGAAATCTTCTATTCAGCACCTTAAAATCTTGATTCGCTTACTGTCTCAAGAACATCTTTTCTTTGGTTTCTTGGCCCTCTAGTGTACTATTCAGAGTCTCTTTGGACATCTATTTTGGTCTTTTCTTCTTCCTCTGACTTTGTAATGACTGTTTGCATTTTTCATGGATTATATTCTTGATATCCCCCCACAGCTCATCTGATCTTTGTCTATTAGTATTCAAAGCTTCAAACCAGTTTCTGAGATAGTCTTTAAATTCAGGATGAATAGACTCAAGGTCAAACTTCAGTTTTTGTGAATTTTATTTGATTTTCTTTAGCTTTATTTTGAATTTGAATATAAGTAGTTGATGATCTGTTCCACATTCAGCACCTAGCCTAGTTTTTCCGCTGGTATTGAGCTTCACCAATAAGTTTTCCCGCATATATAATCAGTGTGATTTCTGTGTAGGCCATGTGTAGGTAAGGTCCATCTGTATAGCTGCTGTTTGTGTTTCTTATTAAAAGTAATTTGCAATCAATAAATCACTGATTTTACAGAATTATATCATTTGTCTCCAGGCTCATTTCTGTCACCAAGCCCGTGTTTCCTGACTACAGATCCTTCTTCCTGTTGCCATCTTTTGCATTCCAGTCACCCATTATTACTAATGTATCTTGATTGTGTGTTCCATCAATTTCCTATTGCAACAGTTGGTATAGGTCATCTATTTCCTCCTCTTTGCCTCTGGTTGTTGATGCATGAATTTGAATTATGATTGTATTAAGAGGCCTTCCTTATATGCATATGGATATTATCCTATCACTCATAACATTGTATTTCAAGATGGATCTAGAAAATGGTCTTTTTTTATATAGAAAGCAACCCTGTTTTTTCTTACCTTTTCACTTCCAGGGTAGTAGATCATCTGAGAGGATATAGCCAGAATGCTCCTTGGAGGCCAAGGAACATTCATCTCATATACTTTGAGCAAGGCTGTTTTCCTTGGAAAGGTAAGCAATGCTTGGAAAAGGTGGAGGGTCAGCAAAAGAGAAGAAGGGCCCCAGTGAGGTAAATTGACACAGGGAGAGTAGCAGTGAGCTTAAGTATGTCTGAAATGATGAGGATGGCACAGGATAGGACAGAGTGCAAATTTGTTGCTCATAGGGTCACCATGAGTTGTACACAACCCAATGCCACCTAATACCACCATTGGCTAATAATAATCTTAAGCATGTACATCTGAGTGCTGGACAAGGAATAAGAATGACAGAAAAAGAATTTTAAAGAAACCTTTGGTCTCGGGTGTTGGAGAAGAGCACTGAGCATTCCATGGACTGCCAAAAGAACAAATAAATATATCTCGGAGAGAGTGCAGCGGAAGTGCTCTTTGGAGGCAAAGATGATGAGGTTAACATACTTAGGGCATGTTGCTCGTAGGGGGCTATTCCTTGGAGAGGGACATGATGCTAAGAAGGGTGAAGGGTGGAGGGTTGATGAAGGAGAAGACCCTTGATCAGTTGGATTGACACAGTGACTGCCACAACTGGCTGTGGTGTGTCAGGAAGTGTGAAGATGGTACAGGATAGGACAGAGTTCAGATTTGTTGTTCATAGCGTCTCTATGAGATGTACTTGACTAGACAGCACCTAACAAAAACAACAACAACAACAACAACAACAACACTGATCATGCCTTTTGTCTCTCCTCAGATTTGTTGCCCCCAAATACTTTTCCCCGGTCTGTAGGTTCTCCTTTTAATCTTCTGAAGAACATAGCTAACTTTGAAGTATACAAGTTATCTAATTTGTCTTCTCTTGTTCCTGGATTTGTAGTTGTATTTAATAATCTGTTTCTGAAAAAGAAGTCCAACTGTTTTGCCTCTCATCTTGTAGACATTTTATATTTGTAGCTTTAATATCTATATCTTTGATCCATTTTGAGTTCATTTTTTTATGATTGATCCTGTTTAATTTTTCTGCATATGGGTGTCTAGTGTTGGAAGCACCATTTGCTAAAGAGAGTTTATTCTCCATTGAATGGACTTTAATACACCTTATTGAAATTCAACTGCTTGTATCTGGATGGATTTTCTTTTATGTTCCCAATTCTGCTTTCTTGGTCTATGTGTTTGTCATTAAGCTAGTACCATATGGAGTTGATTACCATGGTTATATAGTATATGAACTAGTACCATACAGAGTTAACTACTATGGCTATACAGCATGTTTTGAGATCAGAAGTAGGTGGCCTTCTACTTTGTTCTTTCTCATCAGTATTTTTTCTGGGTATTTGGGACCCCTTTACATATAAAGTTAATTGATTAGTTTTTCCATTTCAGTAAAGAATGTCATAGAAGTTTTAATTAGGATTGCATTTTAGATGTATGTAGATACACTTTGGGAAATGTTTAAATGTTTAAATGTTTGACATGTTTACAGTGTGAAGTCTTCCCATCTTTGAGCATGCATTGCCATTCCATTTATGTGGGTTTCTTTTCATTTCTTGCCGTAGTGTTACATAGTTTTTATAGGTATTTTACTTTCTTGGATAGCTCTATTTCTAGGTATTTTGCACCTTTAGGATTTCTCCTTGTTAGTGTAAAGGAACCCAGCTGATATTTATGTGTTGATCTTGTACCTTGCCTCTTTACAAATCCTTTTGTTAGATCCAGTAGGTTTCCTGTGGAATGTCTAGGATTTCCTATGTGTAGGATCATATGATCTGTTGGGTTTTTTTTTCCTCTTTGGATCATACCATCTGAAAGTAGAGATAGTTTAAGTTTTGCCTTTCCAATATGGATACTCTTTATTGTTGATAGCATAGTGGGTAAGGAGCTATGCTGCCAACCTAAAAGCAGGTGATTTGAATCTCTGCAGAAAAAGATGAACAATCTCCTCCTTTTCAGTTTAAAGCCTCTTATTAACTCACTTGAGTGTCAGCTATGAGGTGGCTCCAACACAATGACACTGAGTTATTGTTATTGCTTGTTGGGACTTCCAGTACAATAGAGTAGTGATAATGGGTATCCTTGTCTAATTACCTTTCTATAAAGTTGCACTGGTACCCTACATCTCTTGAGAGAGCAAGGTTCTCACTCTTGCTCCACTGAAAATAATACTGGTCTTGGTCTTGCATACATACCCTCTAACATGTTGAAGAATGTCCCTTCTATTACCATTTTCCTGAAGGATTTTATCAGGAAAAAGTGTTGCATTTTATCAGATTCCTTTTCTATATCAGTTGAGATGATCATATGATTCCATAACTTTGTTTTACATATGTAGTTGAATTATGTTAATTGATTTTTTCTAATGCTAAAACTACCCTCACATTCTTGATCATGTCTTTTCATTTGCTTTATGTATTGTTGGATTCAGCCATTACTTCTACTCATACTAAAAGTAACAACTGTTTTGACTTTTATCACCATATGCTTATTTGGTCTAATTTTTAAGCATTATATAAATGGAATTAAACAGTATAAACTCTTTTGTGTCTGTCTTTTTGTTTGACATTATGTTCATGTGATTAACATGTATTCTTATATGAAACAGATAAAAATGTAATATTATTTTATATTCTTTTCCATTTCTGGTTTATATTCCCATGTATATAGTAGGCATTTTTTAATACTTTTTATGAAAAGTAGATACTTATGTTGTTGCTATTTAAAGGCTACTTTGAGTAACCTAGAATTCACAGTTCTTGCACTTGTCTTTTGTTACATATGAATTCTTCTCTTGTTGGGCATATACAGGAGTGAAATTTGCTGGGTCACAGAGCATATGTAAGTTCAGCTTTAGGAGATAGTATCAAATAGATTGAGTGTTCTGGTGGTGAAGTCCATTGGGGTTGTTCTCCTAGCCCAATGGCCATGCCTCACCAATGGTTCAAATCCATCAGTAGCTTCAAGGGAGATATTAAGGGCACTTTCTTCCCCTGTGATTTACAGCTTTAGAAATTCAATGCTCAGCTTAGAGTAGATTCATTCTGACTTGGCAATAATGAATGAGTAAGTGATCAAACAGGTTTTGGAATGGTTGCACTAATTTGCACTCTCTCTAGCAGTGTGTGTGTGTGTGCGTGTGTGTGTGTGTGTGTGTGTGTGTGTGTGTTTCATTGACTAAGCAAAGGCATTTTAGCATTTGACTCTGTGGATCACAACAAATTGTGGTTAACAAATTGTGGGAATCCCAGAACACTTCATTGTGCTTATGCAGAACCTATACTTGAACCAGGAAGCAGCCCTCAGAACAGAGCAGGGAAATACTGCATGGTTCAAAGTCAGGAAGGGAGTGTATCAGTGGTGTATCCTGTCTCCATACCTTTTCAATCTATAAGCTTAACAGATCATTTGAGAATCAGGACTTTATGAGGCGAAATGTGGCATCAGAATTGGAGGAAGACTCATCATCAACTTACATTATGCAGGTGACACAACTTTGCTTGCTGAAACTGAGGAGAACCTGAAGCACTGCTGTAGAAGGTCAAGGACTGTCATCTTCAATATGAATTGAAGCTCAACATCAAGAAGACAAAGATTCTCACAGCTGGGCCAACTGGCAGCACCATGATAGATGGAGAAGAGATTGAGGTTGTTAAGAATTACAGCTTGCTCGGCTCCACATTCAACACTTTTGGCATCAGCAGTCAGGAAATCAAAAGATGAATTGTATTATGTAAACCTGCTGCCAGGGACCTTTCTAAAGTACTGAGAAGCAACAATGTCAGTCTAGAGACTAAGGTGTGCCTGACCCAGGCCATAGTCTTTGCAATTACGTGCTATGCATCAGATAGCTGGACTATGACTAAGGATGGTGCTGAAGAAGACTCAAGGAACATACCATGGGCCACCAAGAAAATAAATAGGTCTGTCTTGGAAAGAGTAAAACCAAGTTTCTTCTTGGAGGCTAAGATTTTGAAGATCTGATCTTTGGAAAAGGACATCATGCTCAGATGGATGGAGGGACAATGCAGGAGAGGAAGATCCAGGATAAGAAGGATTGATACAGTAACTAGGGCAATGACACTAGGTGTGTCAGAGTCAGTGAGACTGGCTCAGGACAGGGCAGTCTTCAGAGTCATTGATCATATAGTGTCACTATGAGTTGCAGATGACTTGGTGGCACATCATAACAACAACAATTAGATGTTGGTATCAGTACTTTAAATTTCAGAGGCTTTTCTATAACAACAAACTTGAAAGGGGAAGGATATAATTAAATAATGGGTTACATAATTAAATAAATGGATTTTTGATTCTTTATTCCTGTTTACCAGTATGCTATCTAAGTGCTTTTACTTCCATTGTCTGATTTAATCTTGATAATATTTATGTAGACTGTGAGGCTAGTGTTACTGTGTTTATTTTACAGGTCAGAAAATTGAGACTCTCTGGTTATGGTCATGCATAATTGCCATTCAGAATTCAACCTAGGTCTTACCATTAGATTTTATGAGTGAGGTGTATTTGTTTTCGTTTCGTGGGTTGAAGGAGCTCTTATTTTATTTATTTATTTAAAATACTGGTTTACTTACAAATACAGACTCAAATTGTTTTTCACACCGGACCTTTCCTCTTTCTTTACCCATCCCACTCTCCACCCCTCAAATTGTGTGACCCTATGATTAAGCACACCCCCTGCCCATCCTCAGCACTCTCCTTCCTCCTCCCCACCTTGGATCCTCATACTCATTCTACAATTATGGTCTTATCCAGTATTTGTAATTATGGGACTGAATTAGTTCACTCAGCATAATGCTCTCCACTTCCTCCCAAGTTAGGTAGTAATTTACAAAATCATTCCTCCTGCATGTTGCAGAGTATTCCATTGCGTGAATGTACCATGATTTCTCAATCCATTCCATTGTGGTTGGACATTTGGGCTCTTTCTATGTTGCTCTGGTGAACAACACTGCTGTGGAGCTCTTATTGGTGACCCTGGAAGCTCACCATGTAGGTGGCCATTCTGAACTGAGGGCTTCATTAGCACTACACACATCAGTGATCCAACCAGGGACCTGCCTTTGTGTTCTCTCTGCGTCCTCACTGAGTCTCTTAGCAGCCAGTCATTAAGATGTTCAGAGGCTTGGAGGAGATTCTGGTTTGAGGAGCTTTGGTGATCAAGAATTTAGAAAGATTTCTTTTTCTTAGTTGGCAGAGAGTAGATAGTATGCGGGTAATGCTTGTGCAAAACAAAAGTGTAGAGGAGTAGATTAGGCTCTGCTGATGGGCAGCAGCCTCCAAGCTGTAATAAACTCGGTGGTGTCTTGCCATTTAAATACATGCTTGGAGGTAGGAGTGGCAAAATTGTAATTTTACTTCCTGTGTGAAAAAATTAGAGTTGATCTTTTGACTCAGCCTTCTCAGCTCTTCCCCATAATGCAATTCTCATTCTACTCCCTGAAACATATGTTTATTTGTAATGTATTCCCATTTGTGGTAATTGGAGCAGTGTGCCTTTTCATTCTTCTGTCAAACACCCGTCTCTGTGGTTAGAGAGCTTCAGAGCCTGATATAATGAGCTGGTGAATTACATTAGAGTGAGGACCAGATTTCCGGTGTTAAACACATTGGACTGATGTATGCACTCTTTTTTCTCTAATTTGTGACTTTGCCGTGTTTCCATAGCCAGGGCCTCAAACAGTTCTCCTTTTCTGACAGTTTGCTTAATATACTGAACCAGAATCTAAATTTTAAAACATAATACCCAGGTAATACGTGTATATGCGTGTGTGTATGTATGTGGATATGTGTCTATATGTATATACATGTTGTTATTGTTGTTAGATGCTGTCGAGTTCAGTGCAACTCATAGTAACCCTATGAACAAAAGATCTGAATTCTGTCCTACCCTGTACCATGCTCATCATCTCTGACACACTTGAGCCTATGGCTGCAATCATTGCTATTAGTCTGTCTCATTGAGGGTCTTCCTTTCTTTCATTGACCCTGTTATCTTTCCAAGCATGAAGTCTCTCTTCAGGGAATAGCCTCTGCTAGCAACATGCCCAAAGTGTGTGAGATGAAACTTTGCCTCCAAGAAGCATTCTGGCTGCACTTTCTTTAAGGGATATCTATTTGTTCTTTTGGCAGTCCATGAATTATTCAGTACTCTTTTCCAGCACATCTCAAAGACATCAATTTTCTTGTCATCCTTATTCATTGTTGAGCTCCCAGATGCATAGCAAGGGATTAAAATGAGCATGGCTTGATTCAGGCTCACCTTAGTCTTCAGACTGAATAATTTGGAGAGGTCCCTGACAGCACACTTGCCCAGTGCAATATGTCTCCTGATCTCCTAACTGCTGGTACCAAGAGTGTTAATTGTGGATCAAAGAAAAATAAAATTATTGACAACTTCTCTGTTTTCTTCAGCTATTATGATGTTGATAATTGGTCCATTAGTGAGCATTTTTGCCTTCTTGATGTTGAGATGCAATCCATATTTATACATTATTATGTATAAGAATAACCTAGAGATCTTATTAAAACTAGATTCTGATTCAGTATATCTGGGCCAGATATACAGATTGTCAGCAAAAATAAAACCAGAATGAACCAGTTTGAAGCCCTGCTTGGATCCATAAGGTTCTGCTTGAAGAAAGATTTTTAGTTAGAACATAGTACCTAATTGGTTGGGGCCAATGGCAGCTTCATACAGTTTACAAAAGAATGACAAACACTGAAGTGACATTGATTGAAAAATTATTATGACCAGATGCTCTGCACACATTATCTTACTGAACACTTACACCTTCAAAGTGTAATCTTGACTTTACATATGAGTTGGTTATAAAGTAACTTTACTTTTTCATGGTTGTACATAGCTGGAAAATGGTAAGTGAGAATCTAAGCTTTTGTTTTCGTCAATTAAAAATTCACATTTTCCTCCTTTTATCACTCCAAAAGCATAACAATTTTGTTTCAAGACTCAGTGGTAGAAGTTTAGGGGGAAGGTTTGTGGTATTAAGCTCAGAAAAGAGGTTTTAGAGAATCTGTATTTAAATCTAGAAAAATCTTTTATGAAATATACTGTGTAAAGTATAATTTTAGAAATGTATCCATATAGAGAATTAAATAGGTTATTCTATAACAATATGCAGAACAGATTATCCGGGAGGCTGGGCTCTATGAGGAGAAATGTGGGGTCAGGATTGGTGGACGATTTATCAACAATCTGCATTATGTGGATGACACAACCCTGCTTGCCGAAACTGAGGAGGACCTGAAGCACCTGCTGCAGAGTGTCAAGGACTGCAGCCTGCAATATGGATTG
>NW_006399916.1:544716-547091 GCF_000299155.1 Elephantulus edwardii
GGGCTGTTGTACATAGGGTCGCTATGAGTCGCAGGTGACTCGACGGCACATAACAACAACAACAACAACAACAACATAACAAATGGTAATTCAAATAGTTTTTAAGAGTGAGGCAAATTAGGGAGCAAGAGACTAATAAGATATGCAACTAAAGCTTTTATCTTTTTATTATAAATATTTTTGTAATACTGAGATAAAATTCAGACATAAAATTCATTTCTTTAAAGTATATGATACATTTAATTTGATTATAGATTATGCAAGTGTTATTGTTGTTGTGGGGTGCATCAAGTCAAGTACATCTTATAGCAACCCTGAATCTGGACCTATCCTGTATCGTCCTCATGACCTCTGATACACTTGAGCTCATTACTGCAGTCACTACATCAGTCCGTCTTATTTGAGGTCTTCCTCTCTTTTGCTGACCATCCACCCTTTCAAGCTGATATCCTTTCGCAAGAAATAGTCTCTCCTAGCAACATGTCCAAAGTATGAAATATCAAGCTTTGTCATCCTTGCCTCCAAGGAGTATTCTGTCTATACCATTCCCAAGACATACCTGTTTATTCTTTTGGCAGTTCGTGGGATATTTAGTACTCATCTCTAAGACCACCACTCAAAGGCATCAATTCTTCTATCATCCTTATTAATCATCCAGCTCTTAGATACATAGCCAGTAACTGAAAAGACCACAGCCTGAATCAGACACACCTTAGTCTTCCAACTAACCTTACTGCTCATCAGTATTTTTGAGAGATCTCTGACAGCAGACTTGCCAAAAGCAATACATCTTCCTTTCTCCTGACTGCTGGTACCAAGGGTGTTGATTGTAGATCCAAATAAGATGAAATCACTGACAGTTTCAATCCTTTCTCCATGTATCATGATATTGCCCATTGGCCCAGATGTAAGGAACTTGGTCTTCTTGATGTTAAGATGCAATCTATATTGAAATTTTGATCTGCAACAACCGCTTCAAGTCCTCTTCTATTTTGGCAAGCAAGGTTGTGTCATCTGCATAGTACTGATTATTGATGAGTCTTCCCTCCCATACTGATGTCACATTCTTTTATGTAGAGTCTGGCTTAAAGAAATATTTGCTTAGCATACAGATTGGATATGTATGGAGAAAAGTTACACCCTGACACACTTCTTCCCAATTTTAAGTCATACATACAGTGTTTTCTTCTTCTGTTCCGATAATAGCTTCTTTGTCATGAGCACAATTAAGTGTTCTGAAATTCCCATTTTTAATGTTAACCATAGTTTATTGTGATCCACACAGTCAAATGTGTTTACATGGTGAATAAAACACAGAGAAACATCCTTATGATATTCTCTGTTTTCAGCTAGGCTCTATATGACATCAGCAATTATATCCCTAGTGCCATGGCCTCTTCTAAATTCAGCTTAAACTTCTGGCACTAACCTGTCAATATTTTGTTTCAGCCATTTTTCAATAATCTTCAGCGTTATTTTGCTTGCATGTGATATTAATGATATTGTTTGATAATTCCCACATTCTATTAGATCATATTTCTTGAGAATGGGAACAAATATGGATCTCCTCCAGTTAGTTGGCCAGTCAGTTTTCCTCCAAATTTCTTGATATAAACTGGTGAGCATGTCCAAGGTTGCATCTGTTAGTTGAAATATGTCACTTGATATCTCATCTATTCCTGGGGCCTTATATTTTTGCCAATGTTTTCAGTACAGCTTGAACTTCTTCCTTTGTTACCACTGGCGCTTTTTCATGTGATAACTCCTGAAAATTTTCCATGTTGACCAGCTCTCTTTGGTATAGTGAGTCTGTGTATTCCTTCCATTTTCCTTTAATGCTTCCTGGATAATTCAAGATTTTGTCCATGGCTTCTTTCAGTATTGTAACTTGAGGCTTGAATTTGTTGGGGTTTTTTTGTTTTGTTTTGTTTTGTGGGGTTTTTTTATTCCTTTCAGCTTGAGAAATGCTGAGGGAGTTCTCTCCCCCCCTTTTTTTGGTGATGCTACCTCTTTGCACATTTCATTATAGTATTTGTCTTCTTGAGCTGCCTCTTATTTATTTTTATTTTATTTTTAAATTTTGTTTTGTTTTTGGAGCTTTTTATTAATTTTAATGAACACTTACAGAGATTTTGGGTTTCGATTCATTCTTTGTTGTACTATTTTCTCTACCCTCCCCCCCAGTTCGTTCCTCTTTCCCTCCCCCCTTGAAAGTCTGTTTTAATTGTCCCATTGCTACAGTGCTTGTCAAAGTCAGTTCTGATTAATCTCCTTTGTCAGTGTGTCCTTTGCCATTCCCTATTACTCCTCCCTGAGAGAGACTTCACCCTGATTCATAAGGAAAAGGGAACGGCATATTCTCTTAGCAACTTCCT
>NW_006399916.1:547554-571695 GCF_000299155.1 Elephantulus edwardii
AAGAAATAGTGAGAAGAGTTGGGACCTCAGAAGGCTTTTAGGACCAAATAGTAGGCTCTTGTGTCCAGGAGAAAACGAATATACTTACCAGTAATGTTAATGCTCACCCACAGCTCTTCTGGGAGGATCTAAATCGTTAAATTGATCTGCCTTTTAAAAGATTCTGTTCAGGTTTTTTACTTCCATTTGTTTTGGCTTCTTGATGCTCTAATGCAATTTTCATAGTTTCTTCTGATATCCATTTTGGCTTTTTCTTTCTCCTAGGACTTTGTAATGACCTTTTGCTCTCTTTATAGATGATATCCTTAATTTCATTCCACATCTCCTCTGGTCTTCAATCATTGGTGATCAAATTAAAATGATTTTTCAAATTGGTAGAATAGATGCAAAGTCATATTTTAAGATAATATAATTTTTTTTAATTTTATACAGGTTATCATACAAAGTTTATTCTGGGACAATCTCATTGTGTCTGACACTCCTACCTTCATTATCCCAGTTACTGTGTCGATCTGTCTCATTTAAGGGCTTCTTTCCCACCCTTCCAAGTATGATGTCCTTCTCTAAGGACTAGTCCTCCTAGCAGCATGCCTAAAGTATATAAGATGGAGCCTCCAAATCCTTGATTCCTAGGAACAACTTGGCTTCATTCTCTCCAGGATAGATCTTTTAGTGCTCTTAGCAGTCCATAATATGTTCAATACTCTTCCCCAGCACCATAGCTTAAAGGCATTGATTCTTGTATCTTCTTTGGTCATGGTCCAGCTCTTTGACACCTAACAAGTAATTGTGATCAGGCACACTTTAGTCTCCAGACTAACATTGTTGCTCTTTAGCACTCTAGAGAGATCCCTGACAGCAGATTTCCCTACTGCAATTTATCTTTCTATTTCCTGACTGCTTATACGAAGACTATTGATTGTGGAACAGAGCAAGCTAAAATTGTTAGCAATCTCAATCTCTTATCCATATATCTTGAGGCTGCCAATTGGCCGAGAGGTGAGAATCTTCATTTTCTTGATGTGGAGCTTCAATCCATATTGCAGACTACAGTCCTTCACCTTCTTCACCAAATGCTTCAGGCCCTCCTTATTTTCAGCAAGCAAGGTTGTGTCATCTGCCTGGGTTGTTGATGAGTCTTCTTCCAATCTTGATGCCACATTCCTCCTTATAAAGTCTAGCCTCCAGAATGATCTGTTCCACATATAAATTGAAAAAGTATGGAGATAGGACACATGCCTAATGTACTCTTTTCCTAATTTTGAACCATGCAGTGTTTCCTTGCTCTGTTCTAATGACTTGCTTTAGGTCCACAAAGGTTTCACATGAGCACAATCAAGAGTTCTCTTGGGTTCCTATTATTCTCAAGGTTGGCCACAATTTGTTGTGATTCACACTATCCAATGCCTTTACATAGTCAATGAAACACAGATAGACATTCCTCTGGTACTCTCTGCTTTCAGCCAAGAATGATCTAACATTTGTGACGATGGCCCCAGTGCCATGACCTCCAAGAGAATGAACAGGTCTGTCTTGGAAAGAATGAAATCAAGTTTCTAACTGGAGGCAAAATATTTAGCTCCATCTCACATACTTTATCCATGTGGCCAGGAGGGACCAGTCCTTGAAGAAGTACATCATGCTTCGAAGGGTGGAAGGAGAGCACAGGTGAGGGAGACCTTGGAGGAGATGAATTGACTCAGTAACAGGGATAATGATGGTAGGTGTGTTGGAGTCAGTGAAACTGGCTCAGGATAGGGAGTGGCTCAAAGCTATTGTACATAGAGTTGCTATGAGTGACTTGATGATGGGTACATTGCAACAGTAATACTATTCCATTCCATTTGAATATACTATATTATAATTATCTCTTAATCAGGTAATAGCATTTGAATTCTTTCTACCCTCTGGTTAATATGAATAATGCTGCTTTGAGCATTTGTGTAGAATCCTTTGTGTATTCAATGTGCTTTCATTTATATTGGCTATAAATTAGAAGTGAGATGGCTGGGTCATGTGATAATTTTTGCAGGACTGTGTAAACAATATCAGCAAAGTATGAGAATTCTACTTTTCCTATATACTTGTAAACATTTGTTATTTTCTTTTTTATTATAGGTATCTTAGTGAATGTGAAATGATACCCTGTTTTGATTTTGACTTGCTTTCCCTGATGACTAATAATATAGAAGATTCTTGGTTTTCTTAAAAATGAATTTAAATTTATTATTAATTTCAGTAAAAAGTAACAGAGACTTTGGATTTCCATTCATTCATTGTTGCATTTTCTCCCTTTCCAACCCTCCCACCTAGTACACTACCCTCTTGGAAAAGTAAAAGAAAAATTCTTTCATTGTTTTACAAACCCTTCCCCAGGTCCACTCCACCATGTAGCCTTTGCTCTAGACTCCTGTCATGACAAAAATACCTAATCACATATCCCTTTTAAACAGTTTTCTCCCTCATCTGTTTAATGCAGTATACATTGCTAAACCCATATTTCTCAGTCTCTCCCCAACCTCAAGGTCAGTCCTGTTTTATAACAGTGGCACCATGCAGTATTTGTTCTTTTGTGACGGAGATGCTTCACTCATCATAACGAGTCACCCATTTTGAATAATACTGCATGAGTTCCTTGTTTTTCAATGCAGCATAGTGTTCCATTGTGTGAATATACCACAGCTTCTCTATCCATTCGTTTGTTGATGGGCACTTAATTTGTTTCCAACTCCTTGCTATTGTGAACAAAGCAGCAATAAACATGGGTGTTCATATATCTGCTTGGATGTCCGTTATGGTCTCATTGGGGTATATTCCCAGTAATGGAATTGCTGGGTCAAATGGTATCTCTATTTGCAACTTTTTGAGAAAGCGCCATACCGCCTTCCACAGTGGTCTCAACATTTTACACTTCCACCAACAGAGAATAAGTGCTCCAGTTTCTCCACAACCTCACCAGCATTTGTTGCTTGCTGTTCTGTTAAATTTTGCAGTTCTGACTGGGGTGAAATGATATCTATAGTTGTTTTGATTTGCATCTTTCTTAGAGCTAGGGATTTTGAACATTTCTTCATGTGCTTGTTAGCCATCTGAATGACTTCTTCTGTGAAGTGTCTGTTCATATCCTGTGCCCATTTTTCTATTGTATTATTTGCCTTTATCTTGTTGTGATGCTCAAGTATTTTATACATTCTGGATATAAGTCCTTTATCTGATATTTCATTACTAAATACTTTTTCCCAGACTGTGGCTTCCCTTTTTTTTTTTCCTGTTGGAGAAGTTTTTGGATGTGCATAGGGATTTGATTCTTAGAAGATCCCATTCATCTACTTTATCTTCTCCTGGTTATAGGTTTTTCAGGATACTTGGAAGACCGTTTATGTTGTGGATTAGGACTTCTAGCGTTGTTCCTAGGTTTTCTTTAATAAAGTTTATAGTCCTTGGTTTTAGTCCTAGGTCCGTGATTCGCCTTGAGTTGGTTTTTGTATATAGAGTGAGGTGTGGATCTTGCTTGAGTCTTTTGCAGATACTTTTCCAATTTTGCCAACACCATTTGCTTTTTTGTTTGTTTGTTTGTTTTTTTACTAACTATTCCATATGGTTTATTTTTTTGGAAGATTGTACAGGATAAGAGAGTATTTTGTTCTTTGGGACATGCAGTAACTATGAGTCAAAGTTGACTAAACCACACCTAACAAACACAACAGTCTATACAGAAGCAGATTGTGAAGGCTTTCTTCCATCACACTTCTGGGTAGATTCAAGCTGCTAATCTTTGACTTAATATTCAGATGCAAACTTTTTCATTTATGCATTTGTGCATATATATACATATTTTTTACATATAATAGTTATCAAAATTTAAGTTCATTACTATCTGGAGGAACATTTTTCCACTTTGTACATCAGTCTTTGTCAATGTGCTGTATGAAGTAACCGGGGTTTGCTGTCATGCTGAACCTTGTACAAATCGGGTATCAAATACCAGAATGGTTTCCCTATGTGGACAGTGTTTGGTGGAGCTCCCAGTTGTAAAGCAGTTTTGGAAGCAGGAATGGCATCCACTTCCTAAACCACAAGCCTCTGGAAACTCTATGAACTTGAAGAAATTACAATAGTTATGGAAAGGCATTATGAGGTTTTTTGTTAAAAAGGCTGTTGTTTCCCCACTTAATTGATTTCATCTCCTTGTAAAAAATCAGTTGACCATAGGTAGATGGGCTGATCTCCAGGTTCTCAAGTCTATTCCGTTGGTCCATGTGTCTGTTATTGTATCAGTCCCATGCTGTCTTTACCACCATGGCAGTGTAGTAGGATTTGAAATCAGGGAGTGAGATACCTCCTACCTTTCTTCTGTTTTTAAGGAGTGCTTTGCTTACTTGGGGCTTCTTTCCATTCCAAACAAAACTGGATGTTGCCTTTTTCATCTCATTAAAAAATGGGATTGGCATTTGTATTGGGATTGCATTAAACGTGTAAATATCCTTTGGTTGTATTGCCATTTCCACAATATTGAGTCTTCCTATCCATGAGCAAGGGATATTCTTCCACTTCTCAAGGTCTCTTTTTGTTTCTTGTAGTAATGTTTTGTAATTTTCTTTGAATAGATCCTTTGTACTTCTGGTTAAATTTATTCCCAAGTATTTAATCTTGTGATTAGCTATTGTGAAGGGTATTGTTTTTCTTATTTCAGGCTCTGTATTCTCTTTGTCACTGTAGAGAAATCCAACTGATTTTTGTATGTTGATCTTGTATCCTGCCACATGGCTATTTTGTATGTTGATCTTGTATCCTGCCACATGGCTAAATTGGTCCACGGTGTCCAATAGTTTTCTTGCTGAGTCTTTAGGGTTTTCTAAGTATACTATCATATCATCCACATAGAGAGATAATTTTACCTCCTCTTTGCCAATTTGGATACCTTTTATTCCCTTCTCTTATCTTATTGCTATTGCTAAGACTTCCAAAACAATATTGAATAAGAGAGGTGATAGTGGACATCCTTGCCTATTTCCTGTTCTTAAAGGGAATGCCTTTAGCCTCTCTCCATTGAGAACAATGTTGGCTCTTGAGTTTGCATAAATATTTTTTACTATGTTGAAGAAATTACCCTCTAATCCTATTTTGTTGAATCATTGGATTCTATTGGCCAGTATTTTATTCAGGATTTTTACATCTATGTTCATGAGAGATATTAGCCTATAGTTTTCTATTTTGGTGGTGTCTTTTACTGGCTTTGGTATCAAAGATATGTTTGTTTCATAGAATGAGTCTGGGAGTGTTCCATCTTGTTCTATTTTTTGAAACAGTTTATTTAGAATTGGTAACAGTTCTTCTCTGAACGTTTGATAGAATTCACTTGTAAAACCATCTGGTCCAGGGCTTTTTTTGGTTGGAAGTTGTTTTATTACCTTTTCAGTTTCTTCTTTTGTAATGGGTCTGTTCAGATGTTCAGTTTTGGTTTGTATCAGTTTAGGTAGGTTGTACATTTCTAAGTATTTGCCCATTTCCTCTATGTTTTCATATTTGTTTGAGTATAGTTATAGAGTATAATAGTCTAATGTTAGCTTTTTCATTTTAGTTGGCTCTGCTGTAATGTTGCCTGATTCATATCTTATTTGGATTATTTGTGTCTTCTTCTTTTCTTTTGTGAGTTTTGTTAGTGGTTTATCGATTTTATCGATCTTTTCAAAGAACCAGCTCCTAGTTTTGTTGATAGTTTCAATTGTTTTTCTGTTTTCTATTTCATTTATTTCTGCTCTAGTTTTTATCATTTCAGTTTTTTTAGAGGGTGTCTGGTTTTCTTGCTGTTCTTTTTCAATTTGCTGGCGATATTGTGTTAGAGAGTCAATGGTCTGTTTTTCCTGCCTTTTGATGTGCTTGCTTATTGTTATAAATTGACCTCTGCTTACTGCTTTGGCTGTTTCCCAGAGGTTTTGGCAAGTGGTGTTTTCATTGTCATTTGTTTCAAGAAACTTTAATTTAATTTTGTATTTCTTCTCGTACTCAGTCATGCTCAAGCAAGGTGTTGCTCAGCTTCCAAATGTATGTTTTTTTTTTCTCTTTTATCTTCTTAATAATTTCAAATTTTATAGCAGTATGGTCTGAAAATATGGTTTGTATTATTTCTAGGTTTTTAAATTAATTAATGCTTGCCTTGTGACCTAGACTGTGATCTATTCTACAGAACGTTCCATGCACATTGGAGAAGAAGGTATACTGTGGTTTTTTTGGTGCATTAGCCTATAAATATCTATGAGGTCAAGTTGCTTTATAGTCTGGTTTATTTCTTCAGTATCTCTCTTGAGTTTCTTTCTGGTAGTCCTATCTTTTCTTGAGAGTGGTGTATTGAAGTCTCCAAGCACTATAGTAGTGTTGTTTATTTCCTTTTTCAGTTTTGTTACTGTTTTATGTATTTTTCAGATCTTTCATTTGGTGCATAGATATTTATTATTGTTATATCCTCTTGTTCTATTGACCCTTTTAGCATTATGTAGTGACCTTCCTTGTTCTTTGTGATGGTTTTTGCATTGACATTTATTTTATCAGAGATCAATATCCCTACTCTTGCTTTTTTCTGGTTGCCATTTGCTTGGTATATTTTCCCCCACCCTTTTATTTTTAGCCTGTCTTTATCTTCATTTTTCAGGTGTGTCTCTTGTAGACAACATATTGATGGATTTTGGGTTTTTATCAAATCTGCTACTCTATTTCTTTTCAGCGGTTCATTTAAACCATTCACATTCAGTGTGACTATCCAGAGATATCATTGTGTTGAGTTCTTTTTGGTGCTGTTGCTAGTTACTTTGGACCATGCAGCTTTCTGTGGTATGTCTGTAAAAAGGACATCTCTCAGTCTTTCCTGAAACGCTGGTTTTGTTTTTACAAACTATCTTAGGTTCCGCTTTTCTGGCAATATCTTAATCTCTCCTTCATATTTGATGGATAACTTTGCTGGATACAATATTCTTGGTTGACAGTTGTGTTCTTTGAGTGTTTTATATATGTCCTTCCACTCTCTTCTTGCTTGCATAGTTTCTGCTGAGAAATCAGCACTGAATCTTTATTCTCCCTTGTAGGTCACTCTTTGTTTCTTCCTTGCTGCTTTCAGGATTCTCTCCTTATCTTTGGTCCTGGCAAATTTAACTATGATATGCCTTGATGTTTTTCTTTTGGGGTCTAACCTATATGGTGTTTTTTGAGCTTCCTGAATACTTATTCTCTCATTCTTCATTATGCTGGAAAGTTTTCCTCTAGAAATTCTTCCACAACTTTTTCAGTGCCTTTACTTGCTTCTTCCTTTTCTGGGATTCCAATGACGCACATGTTATTTCTCTTATAGTGTCCCACATTATTCTTAGGTTTTCTTCTTTTTCCTTCTTTTTTGAGTCTGCTTTTTGCTCTAGCAGATCAGTGGTGACAATTCTGTCTTCAATTTCACTGGTTCTGTGTTCTATCTCTTCAACTCTGCTCATGTGTCCCTCCATCATGTTGACTGCCTCTGAAACATTGGACCTTATATTTTGAATGTTGAATTCTTGTTTTTCTAGTGCTGCTAATGCCTCGTTTGTTTTCTCTGCAATGTTCTGCAGTGTTTTTTTGAGCTCCTACTCATTTTTGCTTTTAGTATCCTGTAATTCATCAAGTTTGTCTTTCATCCATTGAGTATATTCAATCACTCCTCTTTTAAATTCTGTGTCAGAAAGTTCCATCAGATGACTTTCTGGCTTCAGGAAATCCACTGAATCTGTCACCCTTTGGGGGTGACATCTTGCTTTGCTCTCTTGTTTTGTGTGGCATAGCTTGCTTTCTTCAAGACATTGATACGTTCTTGATCTGAAGATCTAGAGATCAGCTGGGCAGCTACCCCACGTGTGTGTTTCTCTGAACTTCTGACTTCAGAGAAATGTCCGTTAGGAGCCGGTGAGTGCAATCTCTGTTGGTAAGACAGGTCAAGAGCTCCCAGTTAAAGGCTAGTTGATTGTCCAGACGTGTAGGCACCGGTGTGGAGCCAAATGGGGTTAGGCAGGCACAGGGTTGGGGTGATTGCATGGGCAGGTCAAACATTTGGGGGACCTCGCTCGAACCTCAGCTGTCTGAGTGTGCTCATGATTGGGGTCCTTACTCAAATTCCCACTGTCTGTTTCCCACCCCGTGGTTTTCACTCAGTGGTCCCTCCCTGGTGCCACTTATACAGGTGCCCTCACACAGCAGCCCCTGCCCAAGCAGGGTCCTGGATCCAGCAGGACCCAAAAAGTCAAAGTCAGATTCCCCTGACACACTAGCCTCTGGCTGGTCTTCAGAGTCCACAAAAGTTCAGACAGATTACCAGTGGCTGGCTTGTTTCTGGGTAATTGGTGTGGCCCAAGAGAGCTTGGCCAAATTCCCCACCAGTGGGCACGCCCTTAGGTGCTCTCCTAGGCAGTGCCCTAGAAAACCCAGTCAGGATACTATGAGCCTTTCTCCTGCCAGATTAGTTCCACAGCAGCTGGGCTCGTGGCTCCAGGTGATGACTGGATCCGAGGCCCACAGGTCTGTGGCAGGGGCTGAGTGTGTGGTTGTGGAGCTGCTGGGGAGGGAGAAGAATCAAAGGGCTGTGTGTGGGCATGCACAGGAGCATGGGGCTGGGACACTACCACCAGGGGGCAGGGGCAGGGCTTGGGCGCTGCTGGGGATTTATGCAGTAGCACCCTATGTGGTGGTGTCATGCAATGGCAGCCCACAGAGGGGTCACACAATGGCGGGCCGTTGCTCCTCTGGGGTCACAGGGTGGTCAGTGGTGGTCGCTCCTCTGGAGTTACATGGTGGCCAGCAGGCAGTTGCTCCTCCAGGGTCTCATAGAAGCTGGAGGCTGTTGGTTGCTCCTCCGGAGTCGTAAGGTGGCAGGCGGTTGCTCCCTACTTGCTCCTAGTGGGTGAGTTCTACAGTGGCTTGGCTCGTGTCTTTTGGCTGGGACTGAGCTGTCCTGTGTGTGGTTCAAATTCCAGCTCTGCTCTCTGGCTTGAAGATTCTTTAATGTGCTTATTGATCATCTTTGTACCTTATTTTGGAGAAATTCAGATCATTGGAAAATGGATGTTTTTATTGTTAAATTTAAAGTATTCCTTTATCAAATATCAGACTCTTACAGAAAGCACATTTCTGCATACTTTCCCCATTCTGTATGTATTCTTTTCTTTTCTTGATAGATGTCTTTTGATGCATAAAACTTGTAATGCCGATGACTTGTAGTTCTATTTTTTCTTTTGTTGCTTTTACTTTAAGTATATATATCTATATTGATATCGATATCGATATTAGATATAGATATATAGATATGTGTTTATGTGTGTGTGTGTGTGTGTGTGTAAAATTCTCTAAGAAACCATTACTCCATTATTGTTGTTGTTGTTGTTATGTGGTGTCGAGTCGTTTGTTACTCATAGCGACCCTATGTACAACAGCCCTGAACCCTGCTCTATCCTGTGCCAATAGCATTGCCTCTGACACACCCATCCCGAGTACCCCAGTCACTGAATCAATCCACCTCATAGAGAGTCTTCCCCTCCTGCGCTGTCCCTCCACCCTCCCAAGCATGAGGTCCCTCTCCAAGGACCTGTCTCTCCTTACAACATGTCCAAAGTATGTCAGATGAAGCCCCAGAATCCTTGCCTCCAAGGAGTAGCCTGGCTTAACCCTCTCTAGGATGAATCTGTTTGTTTTCTTGGCAGTCCGTGGTACATTCAATACTCTTATCCAGCACTGCAGCTCAAAGGCATCAATTCTCCTTCTATCCTCCCTAGTCATTGTTCAACTCTCTGATGCATAACAAGTGATTGCAAAGACTATGGCCTGTATCAGGCGCACCTTAGTCTCCAGAGAGACACTGTTGCTCTTGAGTACTTTTTGATTACTCCATTACTTAATCTAAAGTCGCCACAATTTACATTTACATTTTCTTCTAAGAATTTTAAAGTTTTAGATGGTGAATTTTAATATTTTTCTATTTGAAGTTAATTTTTAATAGATGAAGTAAGTACCCGACTGAATCTGAACATTTACTAATTTATTAATAACTTACATGTTAATTTGTTAACATGTAGCTGTCTCAGTTGTCTAAGTACCATTTTTTAAAAAGATTCCTCTTTTCTCTCACTGAATTGCCTTGAAACCCTTGTCAAAAATCAGTTGTCCGTACAGTTACAGGTTTATTACTGGTTTCTTAATTCTGTTTGGCTGACCTATATGTCTACTCTTTTACCAGAACCACCCTATATCCATGAGTATAACTTTATAGCAAGTTTTGAGTTTGGAAATCATAGGTTTTCTCCTTTTTCAATATTGGTTGGTTATCCTGGGGTCCTTAAATTTCTATATAGTTTTAAAATAAGCTTATTCATTTCTGTCCCCTAAAGAGCTTGGAAATGAGTACTTGTGACCTAGTGGTCAGAAGCTGTGGTAAAATCCTAAAGACATGAAGTTCTAATCACCAATTGCTCTGTGGGAAAAGGATGGACAGTCTCCTCCCATGCAATTGTGTTGTTGTTATGTGCTGTCGAGTCACCTGTGACCCATAGTGACACTATGTACAACAGCTCTGAAGCCTGCACTGTCCTGAGCCAGTCTCACTGACTCCGACACACCTATTGCCCTAGTTACTGTATCAATCCATCTCATTCTATATCTTCCTCTTGTGCGCTGTCCCTCTACACACCTATTGCCCTAGTTACTGTATCAATCCATCTCATTCTATATCTTCCTCTTGTGCGCTGTCCCTCTACACACCTATTGCCCTAGTTACTGTATCAATCCATCTCATTCTATATCTTCCTCTTGTGCGCTGTCCCTCTACCCATGCAATTTACTGTCTGTCTCTGAAAATCTGCTGGAGGATCAACTATGAGTTGGTTTCAACTTGAAGGCACACAACAACAACAACAACAGAGAACTTGTAGGTAAGGGTGATTACACTTTGTTTCACATACTTTGGGTGCATTGTTAGAAGGGGCTATTTCTTGGAAAGGGTTATCATGACTGGAAAAATGGAGAGTCAGCAAAGGAGAAGATCCTCAACAAAATGAATTGACACAGTCACTTTAACAGTGGACTCAAAGTGTCAGAGATGATGAAGATTACACAGGATAGGAAAGGGTTCAGATCGGTTGTCCATAGGAGTTGCTGTGCGTCATTGACAACAGCTAACAATAGCAAAGAGCATTGATAGGGAGCTCTAGTGGTTAGTGGTAATGAGTTGTGCACAACCAAAAGGCACATTGTTTGAATCCACTAGCTATTTTATGGGAGAAAAATAGGCAATCTCCTGTGTGAACACAGAATCTGTAGACTGTAAACTCAGTATCTTCCATTTTGTGGACACAGGATGTGTTTCACTTTACATTGGTCATCTTTCGCTTCTTTTCTGTTTTTTAGTTAGCACTGTACAAGTTTTATACGTACTTAAATAAATGATACCCAAGAATTCTGTTCTTTTTGATACCATAATAATTGGAGCTGTTCTCAATTTAATTTTCAGATTATTCATTGCTAGATATATTATTACAGTGAGTTGGAATTGCCTTGATTGCAGTATATTTGGTTTGCTTTTTTTTGTTTGCTTATTTGTTGTTGTTGTTAAGTGCCATAGAGGGACTCTATGAAGGAAAGATCTGAACACTTGTGTAACTTTCATTGTTTTCCACATTCATAGAGTTTCCAGAAGCAAGCTATTTTGGAAGTGGATGCCATTCCTTCTTTCAAGATTGTTTTAGTAGAGAAACTCCCCCAAACACTGTCCACCACAGGTAACCATTATCATATTTGACAAATCAGTGTGCACAGTGTTTGGCATCATAGCAATGACAGTTACCTCTGTATAGCAAATGGACAGACCAGTGCTATACCACTTAGAAGAATGTTTGACCAAAAACAATTAAAACCAGTCCTGTTTAAAAGGAGGCTGATTCCAAACAACTCATACCCATTGGTAAACATTGTAAATATTCCACCCTAATCCTCACCAGAACCAGCAAACAAACCTCTGTAGAGACTGGGGGCTACATAGGACTTCCAACCTGGATTATGTAAATGCTGTTATATTGGTCATATATCCTGCACACTCACTGAATTTATTTATTAATTTTATTTTTGTGTGTGTGTGAATGTTTATCCCTTACATTTTTTTTTTTAAAACTCCTTCAGGATAAAAGAATCTTCCAAAAGAGTTGCATTTCTTTCCAATCTCTCTCTCTCTCTCTCTAAATTATCTTAGCAAGAGGCTTTAGCACAAAACTGAAAAGATATAGAGAAGACAGATATCTTTGCCTGGTCCTTCACCTTTGGGGAAAGCTTTGCATTTTCTTCATTTTCTTTTAGGTGTCGGCTTTTGGCTCATGTCTTGTTTCCTAGACTGTTGAGCGTTTATCATGAAAGGATGTTAGACTTTGTGTAATGCTTTTTCTCATGTGCCATTTGTCCTTTGTTTCATTATTACATTGCATCACATTGAGTAATTCCTATTTCATTCCTGGATAAATTTCATTGGGTTGTGCTTATGTTTCAGGATTGGGTTTACCCTGAATATACCATGGATGGCTAAAAGAACAAACAAATCTGTCTTGAGAGAAATACAGCCAGAGTGCTCCTTAGAAGCAAAGATGGTGATGCTTTGTTTCACATGCTTTGGACATGTTATCAGGAGGGGTATTTCTTAGAAAGTGACACCTTGTTTGGAAAAATAGAAGATCATCCCAGGAGAGGAAGACTTTGCAAGGTCAATTGACAATGACTGCTACAATGGGTTTAAACCCATAGACTATGAGGGTGGTACAGCATCAGGTAGGCTTCCATCTCTTGTACTGAGTCGCTATAATTCAAAGCTGACTCAGTGGCCTCTCACAACAGATTTGGTTTGCTAGAATTTTGTTTATAGTTGGAACTTTGGTGAATCTTGTTTAGTAGACGCTTTCCTTTTCTCTCTGAATAATAAAATGTTTGGTATTCACTAATTGACAGCTCTATGATAGATGGAGAAGAGATTGAGGTTGTTAAGAATTAGTCCACAATTAAGGTTGCATAGTGGAATGTACTTGGGGTGGTGAGAGGGGTGCCGGGGGATTGGGTACCAGGTAGGGAGTCTTTCTTTTACTTTTGAAAGAGAGGAGCGAACTGGCGGGGGGTGGGGGGAGAGGGCTGGGCAGGTAGAGAAGTGCAGCAGTGAATGAATGGAAATCCAAATTCTCTGTAAATGTTCATTAAAATTATTAAAAAACAAAAAAAAGAAAGAATTACAGCTTGCTTGGCTCCCCAATCAATACTCTTGGCACCAGCAGTCAGGAAATCAAAAGACATTGGGCATTGGGAAAAGTTACTGGGAAAATCTGCTATCAGAGACATTTCCAAAGTACTGAGAAGCAATGATGTCAGGCTAAAGACTAAGGTACACCTAATCCAGGTCATGGTCTTTGCAATTACTTGCTATGCATCAGACAGCTGGATTAATGACTAATGGTGATATAAGAGGAATTGATGCCTTTGATTTGTGGACCATGGACTGCCAAGAAAGTACATAGCTCTGTCTTGGAGAGGATGGAACCAAATTTCTCATTGGAGGCTAGGATTTTGAAGCTTCATCTTAGATATATACATGTGGCCAGGAGGGACTGATCCTTGAAGAAGGGCATCATGCTCAGAAGGATGGAGGGACAGTGCAAGAGAGGAAGGCCCAGGAGGAGATAGATTGATACAGTAACTAGGTCAATGAGGGTAGATGTTTCAGAGTCAGTGAGTCTGGCTCAGGACAGGGCAGGCTTCAGAGCTGCTGTACATAGTGTTGCTATGAGTCGTAGGTGACTCAATGCACATAACAACAACTATTTAACCGACTCTTTTGTGCTAACACTGTGCTAAAGGCTTTACACATGTTATTTAGTTTTCTGGTTTTGTGCTAAGTCGAGATCTTTTAATTTTCTGCTATCCACAGGTGGTGGAATTCCTTTCTTGCAGGCTAGAAGCAAAGATTATTTTTGGTTGTTTGGTATTTATTCTCTCTTATATGGGGACTGATGCAGTGAGATAGAGCCAAATTAGAACAGTCAAATTTTTTGAAGGTGTGCCATGAATTCCTGCTGACAAAACTAGGTTTATATTATTCTTGCCACTAACAATACTGGACCTTCAGGAAATGCCATTTTAGAGTTCCTGTATCAAGCCAAAAGTTGCAGATGTTGCGTTTCATCAAATCAGAACTGACTCACTGCTGACCCTCTAGTAGGTTTTCAGAGTCAGTAAATCACATGGGAAGAGATTGGCCATCTTTCTCTTATGGAGCAGCTGATGGATTGGACCTGTGTATTTTTGGGTTGACAGTGCAACTTCTAGTTGAGGATAGAGAGAAAATAAAGTTTTCTTAAATGGGTACTCTTTTTTTGAAATGAGGTTGGATCAGACCTTAACTCCCTAAATCAGAGCTATCTTTACGTTTCAGGCTTAAAGAAGACATATTTCCTGCCTTCAGGTATTAATGGTCTAGAATGGACAACGTGCAAATTGTACAGTGAGTCTGGCAATGGCCTGCATTAGCCAGACAGGCCTTTGTATCGGGAGGGCCTGGAGTACTGATTGTAGTTGTTGTTATGTGGTGGTGAGTCACCTGCGACTCATAGCGACCCTGTGTTCAACAGCCCTAAACCCTGCTCAATTCTTTGCAAATCCTGTTGTCTCTGATACACCTACCCCCATTACTCCAGAGACTGAATCAATCCATCTCACTGAGGATTTCTCCAAGGACTAGTCCTGCCTTGCAACATGTCCAAAGTATGTCAGATGAAGCCTCAGAATCCTTGCCTCTAAGGAGAAGCCTGGTCTCATCCTTTCTAGGACAAACTTGTTTGTTTTCCTAGCATTCCATGGTATATTCAGTACTCTTCTCCAGGACTACAGCTCAAAGGCATCAATTCTCCTTCTATCCTCACTATTCATTGTCCAGCTTTCTGATGCCTAGCAAGTAATTGCAAAGACTATGACCAGGATCAGGAGCACCTTAGTCTCCAGACTGACATCATTGCTCTTCAGTATTTTGGAGAGGTCTCTGACAGCAGACTTTCCCAATGCAATTCATCTTTTAATTTCCTGGCTGTTGGTACTAAGAATTGTTGTTGTTGTTGTTATGTGCCATCGAGTTGCTTGCGACTCATAATGACCCGATGTACAAGAGCCCTAAGCGCCGTTCTATCCTGTGCCAACCTCACCGTCTCAAACACACTCATTTGCACCACACCACTCAGAGAATTGATCCATCTCATCGAAGGTCTTCCTCTCCTGCGCCGTCCCTCCACTCTCCCAAACATGATGTCCCTCTCCAATGACCAGTCCCTCCTAGTAACATGCCCAAAATATGTCAGACAAAGCTTCAGAATCCTTGACTCTAAAGAGCATACAGGCTTCACCTTCTCCAGGACAAACCTGTTTGTTCTTTTAGCCATCCATGGTATATTCAACACTCTTCTCCAGCACCACAGCTCAAAGGCATCAATTCTCTTTCTTTCTTCCCTATTCACTGTTCAATTCTCTGATGCATAGCATATAATTGCGAAGACTATAGCCTGGATCAGGTTCACCTTAGTCTCCAGCCTGATGTTGTTGCTCTTCAGTACTCTTGAGAAGTCCCTCACAGCTGACTTTCCCAATGCAATTTGTCTCCTGATTTCCTGGCTGCTGTTACCAAGAGTGTTGACTGTGGAGTCAAGTAAACTAAAACTGTTAATTATCTCAATTAGTCATAAGTTTATTGTCATAACTTGTTGACACAAGTTGTCTAATCATCAGAGTCCAGCTATTGACCACACATGGAGTCTCTCCTGCACAAACATGGACATGTTGTTGTCAGGTGCTGTCAGGTTGATTGACTCATAGTGACTCTTTGTACAACAGATACTGAATCGTGCTTGATCTTGTGCCATCCTTGCAATCTCCACTATGCTTAAGCCCATTGTTGAATCCATCTTATTGAGAGTCGTCTTCTCTCTTGCTGACCTTTGCAAGCAAGATGTTCTTTTCCAAATATAAAAAGAGCATGAACCACATGGGAATGGTCCTATCTGACCTTTATCAATGCCACAAAGAAGAACTGTCCCCATCAATAGCATCAGTAACACAAAACCAATTCCCCCGAGGTCAGACATGTCCCCCATCCTCCCATACCTTTTTCTACTCATCTCAACACCGGTCTTACTGCTTTACTGAGTTCAGTATCCAATGTGTTAGCTCAAAGACTACACAGAACAATACTGGGGAAGTCAAAAGGTTATTATTATCTAGATTAATAACAGAATAAAGTTGAGACAGTTCCCAAAATGTGCATGCAGGCACCTCAGCCTTGTGGCCTTTGGCCAGTGTTCCCAAAATCTCGGTCTTGTCAATAATGGCTCCCCCACCCCCAGTTGTTCAATAAAGTTGTTAGTCCTGACAATATTGGCTCACCCTCAACCCCTGCCAAGGTCCAATCTCACATCAGGTCTCCAGTTAGGCCATAGGTGTTACTGTCATAGATTCAGCTGGAGTAGGAAAGATGTCCTCTATTGTCTTCCTCTTTTTTTTTCTTTTTTAAAAATAATTTTAATGAACAATTTACAGAGAATGTGGATTTCCAGTCATTCATTGCTGCACTTCTCTCCCCGCCCAGCCCTCTTCGCCTGCCCCCCAGTTCGTTCCTCTCTTTCAAAAGCAAAAGAAAGACTCCCTCCCTGGTACACAATCCTCCCGCACCCCTCCCACAGCCCCAAGTACATTCCACTATGCAACCTTAATTGTGGACTCTTGTGATAACCATAATACCCTATCATACATCGCTTTTAAATTATTCAGTCCCTCATCTGTGGCACCAGAAGATCTATCTCTGTGGCTAGAGCTATTCAATTTATTGGCAAGAGTAGCCAATCCCATTGTAGATTGTTGAGATCTATTAATATATTTCTGTCCATCTACATAACAAAGACAAGTAATGGGTAGAAAAAGTCATACTGAAAAATAAACACCACACCAAGATTGACATCTTCTATCAGCATATTAAAAATATGTTCGATGAAGCCTTCATAGCCTTTGCTTCCAAGAATCTCTGTGGATTCCCTTTTTCCAAGACAATTCTTTTAGAGTCCATTAATTCTGTATCAACACCATAATTCAGTGGCATCTGTTGATTGGCCTTTCTTAATCCATGTGTACCCTTCACATGCACAATTGAAAATATGTGACTGGGATCAGCTGTACCTTAATCTTTAAAGTGACATTCTTGCTCTTTAGCAAATATCAAGGAATCCTCCACAGCAGACTTACCCAACACAATATATCTTTCAGTTTCTTGACTGCTATCTCCATGAATGTTGATTATGGATCCAAGTAAAATGAAATCCTCAACAACTTCAATCTTTTCTCTATTTGTAGATTCCATTTCCCAAAGATGACTAGAATTTGATGGGAGATGGACTGGCAAGTATAGCATTGAAAACAGAAAAGGAAGATAAATGTATGCTTTGGAGTAGAAAACTAGAAAGTGGGAGGCCTTTGGTTTAGCAAGTAAGCTAATTTTGATGAATAGCAGAGAAGAATAATATATACAGTCGCTTGTGTAATCTTACCTCTGTTGGAAGTCAGGATGAGGTAGAGGCTCTGATGAAGAATTTTAGTAGTTTTGTATTTTAAGTAAGCAGTGGGTCTATGAGTCTAAATTTTATTACTAAGCATTATAATTTCCACATCTATTACATTTTTAAGTAAGACCAGTGTTTTGGTAAACTAGAAAGGGGATAAATATACGAATACAGAAAAAGGATCAAGTCTCAGCAAGGGACTAATGTGTTAGTGATGGAAAATCCTGTAAGCCTTTGTTAAATATGGGTCATATTACTATCATCTTACCTTTTTGGAGCTGTGAGGGGAATATATTCCTCTGTTTTCTTCAACAACCTATGGTAGAGGTAATTTCTTAGAGGTGGAACTTGGGAAGAGGAGACAAAATGAAGCTTTGAAACATATTTTGTTTCTGCTTTTCAGTGCAGAAAGAGGTATGTGTGGGAGTGGAGCTCACGTGTCAGGGTATCAGCCTTGGCAGAAAGCTCCCTCAGAGCAGATGGAGTGAGGACTTCAATGCCTGACAGGCTGACTCAGACCTGGCTTCCTGAAGCCAGCCACTGCTGGGGATGGCTTGAAACTTGTTAAAAACTACAGGATAAATGTCATCCCTCCTTCTGTTCTCCTGGTGTTAACTGTAATATTCCCAGAGGAATAGCTGCCCAGAATTCATCAGCTTTTGGTCTGTTATTTGCAAAGGCAGTAGTTTTGGTGAAATAGACATAGGTTGAAGTGTTTAAAGCAAAGACTATATGGCTTCTCCAACCCATACTGATTTAGAGAGGATTTTTGCATCTCTGACCAGGAAGGCTGAAGTTAGCTTTTTTGTTGATGTGAGATTCTAGTGGCTTAGTGGTAAGGAGTTGTGCTGCCAGTCTAAAGGCAGGCTGTTTGAATTCACCAGCTGCTCTGTGGGTGAGAAATGGACACTGTCCTCCTGTAAAATGTATTTACTGCCTCTGAAAACTTGCTTGGAGAGTCAATTATGAGTTGGTTCCAACTCCTTGGTACATAACAACAGCAACAGTAATACAGCCCAGTAGCAAGGACACCTGATGTTTCTGTGGTTAAAACACTCAGATTCTGGTCATTGGTTTGAACCCATCAAGCCTCTTCATGGAAGAAGAATGTAGTAGTTTTCTATAAAGATGGAGGTCTTGGAAAACACCGTAGGACAGGTATGCTCTATATTCTAGGGCCCATTGAGTAGGAATTGACTCAGTAACAGTAAGACGATAGCACAAGAAACAACTCTGGGAAAGGCTTTGCAATATTGTAGAAGAAGTAAGCAGTTTTCCAGAATTTACAGACCTTGCTGCCAGTTACGATTTTTGTCTTTAGTCTTTCTACAGCCATTTGAAGCTATAGATGCTGCCAGGCTATTTTCCTTAAAACTCTGCTTTCATCATAGCATTCTCCATTTAGCCATGTTAAATAACCTCTGCCTCAAGTCCAGACATACTGTCTGGCCTTGAAATTTGTTTTATCTGGCCTATATCTTATCTGCCTCTCCACCATTCACCATCTGCTCCTGTCAGGCTGCTTTACTCTTTGTCCCCTAAGACTTCATATTCATTTCCGCTTATATTCTTTGTTCCTCTGCCTCAATCTTACCTATTCTATAAGGCTCACTTCAATTTCTGTGCCCTAAAACTTGTCCTCTAACTTCTGCTGAATATAAATAGTAAATCTCTAGTGAGATAGAAAATATTAAAGGGCACACTGTAGGAGAACTCCCCTTATATTGAGTCAGCTAAGGAAAGGGGAGGGAATCTTCGTTATCTAGTGCTACTTTAACAGATAAATTCAGTGAATGGCTTTAACAAATGGACATTTATTTTCTTACAGTTTGTTGTTGTTGTGTACTGTTGAGTTGGAACCGATCCACGTGCGGTCCTTTGGCGGGTTTTCAGAAGCAGGTAATTGCACAGGAAGAGATTGCCCATCCTGTTCAAGAAGAATGATGGCAACCAGCACAAGAGGGGAAGACCCTGGATGAGATGGATTGACTCAGTGACTGGGTAATGGTGGTAGGTGTATCAGAGACAATAAGGTTGGCTCAAGATAGAGCAGGGTTCAGAGCTGTTGTGCCATAGGGTTGCTGTGAGTTGCAAGTGACACGACAGCACATTACAACAGCGACATTACTAGAATTACTAGAAGCCAAGGGAGATCGGGTGGCAGAGTGGATTAGGAGGTGCGCTGCCAACCCGAAGATGAGAGAACCAAAACAGCCTCTGAAAACAAGCTGGAGGATCAGCAATGAGCGAGTCCCAACTTGACTGGTACATAGCTGTAAACATCGACGGACTCTCCTTGTGTAGCCAGGAAGGAACTGCACTGCTAAACTCAAAGCTGGCACCTTTCTAGTGGTTGAAATCCACTAGCTGCTCTGTAAGAAAATGTTGGAAAATCTCCTCCTGTGCCATTTACAGCCTCCAGAAATCCACTGGAGAATCAACCTGTGTCAGTTCTGACTAGATTATTAATGACTGTATGTCAACAATAGTTCACCAGTCTGGCAGTAAAGGCTATCTGTCTTTGAGTACGTTTCTTAACTTTCCAATCCTCAGTTCCTTCACTCATAAACAGGAAAAAGACATTTGTCATATAGGATAACTAGAAGACTAAATACAATGTGTAAAGATATTAACTCAATGTATAATTCACATTTAGTATTCAAGAAATACTTGCTGTATTATTATTCTTGTTATTATTTCTCATCTCTACAGTCCTATAAATTCCATATACAATGTCATAAACATTGTAAATAAGTACTATCAAGCATTGTTCTTATGCGTTAATAACAGAAATGTGGTATAGTTTACAAGTTGATAGTCACAAGAGACACCAACTCTTCATCAAGAAATATAGAGATTGATTACATATCCCATAAAATTAGATGTCAATGGTCCAAGAAACAATAACAACTCCTATTTGAGAATTAAGGATCTACCACTCATCTGTCAGTGTGTCATAATGTCCGCCACTCATTTGTAAGCGTGTCATAATGTGGTGGCTTGCCTGGTGCTAGGATGCTAGAGGGTAGGCCACTGGCATTTCAAATACCAAGAAGGTCATTCATGCTAGATAGGTTTCAGTAGAACTTCCAGACCTTAAGAAAAAATAAAGACAGACCTTGGAATCTGTTTCTTAAAATTAACCAAAGAAAACTTAATAATCACAACATACTATTGTTCAACTTACTACCTTTAAACATATAAAGTTATAGAGAAGGACATTATGTTTGGTGAAACTGAGGACAAACAAAGGCTTAGGACAGCCTCAGGGAGACAGACTGGTACAGTACCTGTAATTATTGATTCAAGCATGCTGGCAGTTGTGAGGATGATACAGGCCCAAGCAGCATTTCATCCTGTTATACATAATGTCACCATGAATCAGAACTGACTGACGACAGCTAAGAATAACACTATTCAATTAAGTGTCTTCCTCAGATTTCAGACGATGTATGCCTATTTCCCTAGTTCTTTCTGCTAAAAGAATTAAAAATACTTGCTCAGGGTTCTTCCCCCCTCCCCCAGAGTTCTTTTGACAGTACAGCAAAATAATTTTAGACAGTTGATGAGTTTCAAATCATATTTCTAGAATATTTTACTTTTCCTCAAGGATATTATTTTAAATTCTTCAGCACCAGTTATTCATGAAATGGGAAAGAAAAATGAAATATAAAGTCCTATCATTAGTCTGAATAACTCACCATGACAAAAGAATCCCCACACTTTTTTTCCTTTATTCCCACACTCCTTTTCCTTTCCCATGCTGTTCATAATTATGCTACAATGTAAAAAGTATGTAGCTGCAAAAGGATAAAGGTGGAATGCAACACCACTTAATCCCATCACAGTACTTACAGATAAAAGAAGTTTCCCTAGAGTGTGGCCTATAACACCTTTTATGTCGCTAAAAGAATAAGAAAAAAGAAGTTGAATGCAAGCTGAGAGGGAAGAGGGACCTTAGTACTACCTAGAAAGATTTGCCAGGAATGGAGTCTACCCTTTCAAATTTAATTCTCTGTATGAATAGAAAGTTCTCTGAAAGTGCAGAAGGCCAAGAAGCATGGAGATCGCCAATGAATGCCAGCCTTCAGCTTGAGGAATGCCATCTCTTCCAAGCATGACGTCCGTCTCCAAGGACAAGTCCCTCTTTGCATTGTTCAATGTATGTTAGATGGAGCTTCTAGAATCCTTGCCTCCAAGGAGCAGCCTAGTTTCACCCTCTCCTGGATGAGCCAGTTTTTTCCTCTAGCAGTCAGGTATATTAAATACTTTTCTCCTGCATCACAAGCCTCAACCCTCTTCCTGAGATGGTTTGCAATTCAAGTGAGATAGACTCAAGGTCAAATTTTGGTTCCTGTGGCTTTGATTTAACCTTCTTTAGTTTTAGTTTGAACTTGTATATGAGTCTGTTTCACTGTCAGAATCTGGCCTTATTTTCACAACTGATATTAAGCTTCTCCAGTGTTTCTTTCCACAGTTGTAATAGATCTGATTCCTGTGCATACCATCAGGTGAAATCCATGTATATCATCTGTGCTTATGTTTCTTCTAAAGGATATTTGCAATTAATAAGTCATTAAGTGCACAGAATTCTATCTTTCTGTTTCCAGCCTTATTTCTATCACCAAGTCCGTGTTTTCTGACTACTGATCCATCTTTCTGTTCTTAACTTTTGCATTCCAGTCATCCATTATTATTAATGCATCTTGATTGCATGTTTGATCAATTTCTGGATGCAAAAGTTGGTAGAAAAATTTTTCCTCCTCTTTGGCTCTTTGTTGGTGCATATATTTAAATTATGGTGATATTCATTGGACTTCCTTGTATGCATATGGATATTATCTGTCTCTCATAACATTGTATTTCAAAACAGATCTAGAAATGACTTTTTTATCTATGAAAGTGATCCCATTTTTCTTCACCTTTTAATCTCTGGTATAGTAGATCATATGATTGTCTGATTCAAAATGTCCTATGCCAGTCTATCTCATTTTGCCAGTACGTCTAAATTTATGCATTCCATTTCTTTCTTAATAATTCTCAGTTTTCCTCTGTTCATGGTTCTCACATTCTCTGTTCCAGTCATTAGTGTCTGCTTACAACTGTTCCTCCTCCTTTGTGTTTCCATACTTGAGGGCTCAGTCTCAGTTGCTGTATCTGCTAGTCTACTCTAAGTGTACTCTGTTGTACATATGGTTTTTAAAGGTCTATTATTTCAAAAGTGAATGACCAATCCTTCTTCATAGTCTCTTAGTTCGAATGCTCATCTTTAGAATAATATCTGACAGACAAGCACTTTACATAAAGGAGTAGATGAAGTACATTACCCATTTCAGTGATTCAGTGTCACTCCCCCACCCTTGGCATGTATATCTTGACCCATCCCTGCTTCACCAGCATCCCTTTCCACTCCTGCCTACCTTGTTCAACACCTCACTCCCCTATCCAACCCTTGATATGATGACTTAGGTCTAAAGCCTTCTAAAGTGCTTCTGTGATGCCTAATGCCTCGCATTGCTGCTGGTTTCTTATGCTGTGGCCAGTCTCTCTTGAGTTTAGGAATCTCTGACTTTAAAATTCAGCTACTAGTTTTAGTGCCTTTACAGTCCAGTGTCTTTCCATTCTTCCACCACAAGGGGGCATCGCCATGGAGGAATAGTGTTCATATTTAAGGAGATTTCAAAGGGTTTTGGTGTAGTACTTAATGTATTGACCTGCCAACGAAAAGATGCCGTTGGAATCCACCAGTAGCTCTGTGGGAGAAAGATGACCAGTCTCATCCAGTAAACAGCCGTGGAAATCTGATGGAGGCTTATAACAAGTCAGAACCAGCTCAACTACAGTGGAGTGTATTTTAAAGAGAACTCTAAAGGTGCGGTGTCAAGGCACTGTGCTGCTAACTGGCAGGCCATTGGGTCAGCCCACAGGTGCCCACGTGGGCAAGAGAGGAGTCTGTCTGTTCTGTGAAGATTTATATCCTCCAGAGCCCTGTGACTCTAGTCTGTCCTATAGGGTTGCTAGGAGTCCAAGTGTATTTGCTTTGATTTTGGGTTTAGTATATTTAGTATTTTATTATTTGAGGGTTTACTTATATTTTTTTTTCGTTTTCACAACTACTTAATGGAGTTATAATAAACATGAACTGTTAGACTTTCATCTTTTTTTAAAAAATAATTTTAATGAACATTTACAGAGAATTTGGATTTCCATTCATTCACTGCTGCACTTCTCTACCTGCCCAGCCCTCTCCCCCCGCCCCCCAGTTCGCTCCTCTCTTTCAAAAGTAAAATAAAGACTCCCTCCCTGGTACACAATCCTCCCACACCCCTCCCAGAGCCCCAAGTACATTCCACTATGCAACCTTAATTGTGGACTCTTGTGATAACCATAATACCCTATCATACATCGCTTTTAAATTATTCACTCCCTCATCTGTTTCAGTGCAGTATACACAATTTATCCAGTTTTTCTCAGTCTTACCCCCACGCTGATATGCAGTATTTGTCCTTTTGCGACTGAG
>NW_006399916.1:572265-593695 GCF_000299155.1 Elephantulus edwardii
ATTTACCTTTATCTTGTTGTGGTGCTCAAGTATTTTATAAATTCTAGATCTAAGTCCCTTATCTGACATGTCATTACCAAACACTTTTTCCCAGTCTGTGGCTTCCCTTTTTACCCTGTTGGAGAAGTTTTTGGATGTGCATGGGGATTTGATTCTTAGAAGGTCCCATTCATCTACTTTATTTTCTCCTGGTTGTAGATAGACTTTCATCTTAAGATTTTTCTTGATGTGATAATATGTAATATATAAATTAATTTGGCCTTTGCTGTAGGCAGACATTTTGTTTGTAAAATGCAAAGTGAGACTCAGATGCCAAGAATGAGTGAGGAGAAATGTTCCCTCCGACCCCTGCCTGGGTTAAATTAATAAATGATCACATTCTTTTTCATATTGAGTATATACTTTCTTGTCCTTGAGGATGTTGGTGGGTTGATTCTGTTGTGTAGACAGACTGCTGCTACTACCACCAGCAGTAACAGCCATTTCAGTAGTGCTTTTCATTTTGCAGAGTAATTTTACTTGTTTTATTTCTCTAGATAAAATTACTCTATCTTCTTTGTTCTTGAACTGTGTTGTAGTTATTTGTTTATATTCACCCCAACAATCCTTGTCTTTCTAGAATCTTTAAAACCAGTTTTTGGTGGTGTCATCTATAGTGTGTTTTGTTATTCACCCAAAGAACAGGTTCCCAGTGAGGTGCATTATAGACCAGAGGGAAGGGGAGCACTGGTGCTGTAGTCCATAGGGATTTGCATTGCTGGCCCAAATGTGGTGGCTCACATCCTTCAGCAGCTGAAACTTTCCTCCAATGTGATGTACAGACTCATAAAACATGCTGGAGGGTCAGCATGAGCCAGTTTCAACACAATGGCAATTAGTGGAGTGGTGTAGAGTGGATGGAGTTAGACCTCCCCCAAAAGAATTATGAAGAATTTTAATCTGTTTGAATTATTAAAAGGAAATAAGTTAAATTAGTATGCTTAGACTAACAAATAAATCTCAAACTTACAGCATGATGGAATGGGTAAAGATTGTAAAATTTAGAATTGGATCTGAATTTTTAATTTCCTCTTCTTCCTGTTTACCAGGCATTCATTTATTCATCTTTCCTTTTGACTAGCAGTACAACACTCTGTGATCTATGGTGCCACCAGAGCTCCATAAACATTAATTAATTCTTAGGCACCCTGTACTTTTTTATTTATAACAACTCGTGATGTTAGACTAAAAGCTTTTTTGTTTGTTTAGTTTTTTTGCCAATGCCTTCAATGCAGTTTCTACATCCTCTTCATTACCATTGGTTTCTATTCATATAGTACGTACTTCCTGAAAATCAATCCATTTTTTCTGATACTATGCTATGTATTTCATACATCTTCTTTTGATGCTTCCTGGGTCATTCAGTATATTGCTTATAACATCTTTCAATATTGCATCACAAGGCTTAAATTTTTTTATTTCTTTCAGCTTGAGAAATGCAGGATGATTTCTTCCCTATTTATTTTCCAATTCAAGTAAAATATAAATAATATGCCATAATTTTCTTGTGGGGAAGTAAAAGATGTAGACAGAGGAAAATAATTTATATTCTGTATTTTCTTTGGAAGATGATTGAAATTGTTGTTGTTTGTTATGTGCCATCGAGTCGTTTTCGACTCATAGCGACCCTATGCACAACAGCCCTAAACCCTGCTCTATCCTGTGCCAACCGCACTGCCTCTGACACACCCATCCCGATTACCCCAGTCACCGAATCAATCCATCTCATAGAGGGGTCTTCCCGTCCTGCGCTGTCCCTCCACCCTCCCAAGCATGATGTCCCTCTCCAAGGACCTGTCCCTCCTGGCAACATGTCCAAAGTATGTCAGACGAAGCCCCAGAATCCTTGCCTCCAAGGAGCAGCCTGGTTTAATCCTCTCCAAGATGAATCTGTTTGTTTTCCTGGCAGTCCACGGTACATTCAGTACTCTTCGCCAGCACCACAGCTCAAAAGCATCCACTCTCCTTCTGTCCTCCCTAGTCATTGTCCAACTCTCTGATGCATAACAAGCGATTGCAAACACTATGGCCTGTATCAGGCACACCTTAGTCTCCAGAGAGACACCGTTGTTCCTGAGTACTTTAGAGAGGTCCCTAACAGCGGACTTTCCCATCACGATACGCGTTTTTATTTCCTGACTGCTGGTGCCAAGAGTGTTGACTGTGGAGCCGAGCAAACTGAAGCTGTGAACAAACTCAATCTCTTCGCCATCCATCCTGATGCTGCCAATTGGTCCAGTGGTGAGAATCTTTGTCTTCTTGACATTGAGCCTCAGTCCATACTGAAGGCTGCAGTCCCTGACCCTTCGCAGCAAGTGCATGAGGTCCTCCTCAGTTTCAGTAAGCAGGGTTGTGTCATCTGCATAACGGAGATTGTTAATAGATCTTCCACCAATCCTGATGCCACAATTCTCCTCATAGAGCCCAGCTTCTCGGATAATCTGCTCTGCATACATGGGCATTGATTGAAATTAGATCTAGATTATAGGTGGAGATCTTGGTCTGAGATAAGAGGAACACCGCTTGATTTATTGTTTGGACAGAAGAAGAGGAGGATGTGGTGAAGCTATAGGAGGTTTTATATTGAATAGTCTGAAGTTGAAGAAATACCCATCTCGTGGGTTCTATTTTCTCTGTTATGTGGGAGGCTAGATCATCTACTGAGGAGGAAGTAAGATTGATGGGGCTCTATTCAAAGGAAATGAATACGATTTTAAATTATCTTTGTCCTTTGACCAGATAAACATATGCTTTATTGAGAATTTAGGACCCTATTCTTCTTGGTTCTAAATACCATTTTTCTTTGTTTTGCTATTCTTAGCATCTTGGGGGCACTTTTGGAGAAGGTGGGTAAATGAACTCAAGTGTTTTAGAAATTTTACCAAATGTAGAAGTTGAAAGGAAAAGGACATTTTAGATTATTGAAACACAGAGCAATAGAATCTAAATTTACTGACCAATGGTTCCCAGACTTTATTGTTCATCAGACTCACATGGAGTGATTATGAAAATAGTTATTTAACTTTTAAAACATGGTGAAAAGTCCTGGTGCATTTCTTAGTTGATTATTGTAGCTTTTAAGGAGACAGCATGTACCTATTTTCTTTAATATAACTTGTTGCTATTGAATCACAACTGAGTCATAGCAGAACCGCTGGCCAGTTTCTGAGGCTATAAATTGCATGGGAGGGGGCCTTGCACATCTTTCTCCTGTGGAGCCTCTGATTGCTTTAAACCTCTAGAGAAGTGCCTCCTTTGGATTAGCAACACAGCTCCTATAGACCAGCCATTAGGGCTTCACTCTTATATTAATGTGTTTTTAGCTCCAGTTAAGTCCTGTAGATTTAAAGTGAGTCACTAAATTAGTAAATAACTCTGTTTGTGAGAATACTTTGCTGTCCTTGGTACTTGAATATTAGTTTAATTGGGGAGTTGGACAATGAATAGGGATGATAGAGAATTGATGCCTTTGAGCTGTGGTGCTGGAGAAGAGTGTTAAATATACCATGGACTGCTAGGAGAACAAACAGGTTTGTCCTGGAGAGGGTGAAGCCGGAATACTCCTTGGAATCAAGAATTCTGAAGCTTCATCTGACATACTTTGGGCATGTTGCAAGGAGGGACTGGTCCTTGGAGAGGGACATCATGTTTGGGACAGCGCAGGAGAGGAAGACCCTCGATGAGATGGATAGATTCTGTGAGTGGAGTGTTGGGAATGAGTGTGTTTGAGACAACAGATAGAACGGCGTTTAGGGCTCTTGTACATAGGGTCAGTATGAGTCGCAAGTGACTCGATGGCACATAACAACAGCAACAAAATGTTGCATATTTTGTATATTCCAAATGCATACTTTATAATTTAATGCAAAATGTCTGTTTTTGCCTCTAACAGTGTGAGCATTCTTTGTGAAATCCAAGTGAGAGATTTAGCCTCTGTGCATCTTGTTTAAAATAATTAAAGAAAAAAAAATGCGCTAACCAGCCAGGGATGAGATGGAAGAAAGGGAAGATGAATCACTAACACTAACTAGAGAGTAACTCAAAACAACCTCTTCATTGTTGAGTTGGTTCTGACTTATAAGAACCTTTCACTGGGTTTCTGATGCTATAAATATTTTTTCTTTTCTTTTCTTTTTTAACAGCTGTTGCAAAAAGCTTTATTGTTTCATTTGGTCCGCAGGGGAACTCGAGGCTATAAATCTTAATGCGAGGAGACCTTGATGGCAATAGTGAATTTGAACCATTAAATACATGCAGCCTAAATAAAGCATCAAAGACAAACTTATTGCTTTCAAGTCAAAATTAATTCATAGCTGACCCTTATTTGGATTTTTTTTTAGACTGTAAATCACAAAGGTGATGATTGCTCATCTTGGAGCCTCTGGCAGCACCACTCTGTATAGACCACACCACTGGGAGCTCCCAACATAGAGAGAAGATGTGTAATAATGAAGGCGAAGGGAAAAACAATGAACAGTAAGACAGCAGCACAGCATGAGTAAAGGAAAGGTTATACAAGTAAAAGACAACAAAGGCAAATATTACTGTATACACAATCCAGCAATAACAGTAATAAATAATATTTATACAGAGGTAGATGGGCAAGATGAATAGATGTGGAAGGCAAATGAGAGTACACTCATGAGTATCTGTAAGTTTGTCAGAGGATGTTTCTACATATATGTTTTTATCTGCAATATATATATCCAAAGACATTATAGAACAGAGAGAGGCAAAGTTTAAAAAAAAAATTCTTAGTTACAATCAAACGCCTCAAGGGAATGCCATACTGGGCATTGGGACTTAGGACTACAGTCTAAGACGACAAATAGGTGAATTGTTGTTAGGTGCCATCAAGTCAACTGACTCAAAACAGCTCTACAAATATCTGAATTTTGCCTTATTCTGCACCATCTTCATGATCATCGCCATGCTCAAGCCCACAGTTAGAGTCACTGTGTCATTCTGTCTCCTTGAATGTCTTCTTCTCTTTCATTGACCCCTGATCTTTCCCTAAAAGATATCTTTTCCCAAGGACTGGCCCCTCCTGACAATATGCCCAAAATATGTGAGACATAGTTTCACCATCCTCACCTCTAAAGAGCATTCTGGTTACATTTCTTCCAAGATAGACTTGCTTATTCTCTTGGCAGCCCTGGTATGCTTTTTTCAATACCATAACTCAAAGGCATAGACTCTTTGTTTTTCCTTTCAGATACATATGGAGCATTTGAAAAGAAAATTGTTTGCATCAAGTGTATCTTAATCTTTAAAATGGTATCCTTGCTCTTTAGCACTGTGAACTTATATCCTTGCACTTTAGATGTTCTTGACAGTAGATTATTCTACTGTAACACATCTTTTGATTTTCTAACAGCTTCAACTATGTACACCTCTCACAACTTTAATCTTTTCTCCATCAAGCATGATGTTCCTTGTTTGTCCAGTAGTGAAAGTTTTTGTTTTCTTGATGTTGAGATGTAATCCATATTGAAGGCTGTTGTGGTCTTTGATTTTTTTGCAGTAAGTGGTTCAGATCGTCTTCACTTTATCCTAGAAGGTAGTGCTATCTACATAATGTCAGTTGGTGAGTTTTCCTCCATACCTGATGCCACATTCTTCTTCATATAGTCCACATTTTCATATTATTATTTTCTCAGTAAACAAATTAAATAGCTATAGAAAAGAATTCAACCCTGATATGCACCTGTCTTTATTTTAAACCATGCAGCTCTGGTGGCAGTAAGAAACTGTGCTGCAATTTAAAAGGCATGTGGTTCAATTTCACTAATTACTCTGTGAGAGTAGGATGGCAAGTCTCCTCCTGTGCAGTTTACTACCTCTGAAAACCCTGTGGAGGGTCAGCTCTGCACACTACAACAACAATTCAGCACACTACAGTAACAATAAGAAGTATTCTCTTGCCCTGTTTTCACAGCAGTTTCTTGGTCTAGATCTAAGTTTTGCATAAGCGTAATTAAGTGTTCTGGGATTCCCTTTTTTTTTTTCAGTGTTATCCATAACTGGTATGTACCACACAATCAAATGCCTTTGCGTAGTCAATAAATCACGAGTAAATGTCTTTTTGGTCAGTTGGGATACCATAATCAACAAAGACATCCTATCTATTTCAGGGGTTTGTGATTGAGATCTTAAAATCTTGTGAGTAACCATTGATAATAAAGCTACTGTCTTCTTGTCTATATCAAAGAGAAGTAAAATAAAATCAAAGACTGATTGAAACATGTTGGGGTGCCAAAACACTTGAAAATTGTCTTTTCTAGCCATTGTGTTAACCCTTATTGTAGGGGACGTGATTTCCAGCTACCTTAATGGCAGACACATAGTCTTGCAAATCAGCAGCTGTGGGGCCAATATAAGAGAGCATTTTCCACACTGAAAAAGTGACAACTTTGATGGAGGGTCTGTGAAGACACTGACAGTGGTGGAGAGTTGGTAAAGAGATGGTGTCAAGGTGTAACTAGAGGGACCCTGGAGAAAAAGGCCACTGTTAAAGGTTTTTTTGCTGAGTGATTGAAGGAGAAGCTGATTTATAATTGCTCTGAGATAAATTTTGCTGAATGATTGAGGAAGCCAGAGGCTTCTTGCGTTTGTGCTCTTGTACTGAATCCAGACTTTCACTAATTGAGGAACTGTAGTTTGGAACTACTGCACCTAACCTGGACTTACATTATGAGATATTCTTTGCCTCCCCCACTCTCCAACCTCTTTTTTTCTCATAAACTCCACAATTTTTAGTAAAGTCTGTGAGTCTTGCAACAAACATTGGACCCAATGATTGGTAAAAATAGGAGCATGTAGAGTGACATGTCTGACTATGTCAGTGTAATGGAAGTGGATGTTTCAGAGACAGTAAGGTTGGATCAAGATAGAGCTGTTGTGCCTAGTGTTACTATGAGTCACTTACTCGATGGCACATAACAACAACAACAATAACGTCATGGATATTATTGATGCAGACAGTATTACATCTGCTCCTTTTATATATGTGAACCACTATTTCCACTGTCTGGATAGAAGAAGAACTAGATGAGAACTACCTAGCCTTGCTGATCCCTCTGAACAGGATCTCAATGAAAAGCCCTGGAGAAATAGGGGAAATTGTGGAACATAATTGTGGATCAGACTTATTGATTTGATAGTGACTTGTAGAACCTTTGAGACACCCTTTAAACCACCCACTGAGCTATTTCAGCCAGACATTGAACCCCCCCCAGGACCAAATGATAGACAGCCAACTGATAGGCAGGCATAAGAATAATTATTCCATGGAGGAATGTAGAATCAACTATATTAGACAAAAGTCCTGTACTGAAGTTCTGTAGATGGTTTGGCAAATTATATAGAAAATAATTGAACCACTTTCTTATATAAATGCCCATCCAAACTCATAGAAAAAAACTTGATGGAATTTTGTGATTGTGTTCTCTATGGAAAATTTTGGAAGAAATGACAGCTTTGCAATGATGGCACATCCAATTCAATGATGTTTACTTTGTTTTTCTTTAACTTCTCTCAACCAGGTTTTGTATATTTTAATATGAAAGTCTTTAGCATATTCCATCACCTTTAGCTTTGTTTGATGCCATTATTCTTTGAATTTTATTTTCTACTTTTTGGACAGTGTTTTGTAGACTTCCCCAATTAAAACAAACTAAGAAGCAGGGGTGACATCCATTTCCAAAATAGCTTGCCTCTGGAAACCCTATGAACTTGGAGAAATGATGAAAGTTATATAAGTGTTCAGGTCTTTCATTCATAGGGTCACTAGGAGTCATCTACAACTCGACAACACTTAACAACAACAACTTATGGTTGCTGTTATATAGAAGTAAAACTGACTTTTGCATGAAGAAAATAAAATCAGAGTACCACTATTTTGCAATTTCCACTGATTTGACGTACTTGTAATTGAGCCTTACCAACTTTTAACATTACAGAGAGAGGCAACTACACTCTATGAGCTTCTTGGTGAAAGAACGTAAAGAGGTTAAGTATAAATTGCATCAAGCTTGTGCAACCAGCTGCCAATTTGTAGGAAATACAGAGGACCAAGGAACATGTCCATTTTTTTTCCATGAGTATACAATTGACAAACTCAGATTGTAGTAATTACTACATACATGGCAAATGCTCTATGGTTAGCTTCAAAAGCTAAACTGCAAAACAAAACAGAAAAAAGAAGGGCAAGCCTTATATATGAAATAAATTTAGAAGGCAATTTTTGGAGATGGTGAGGATGGCACAAAATAGGGCTAGATTTGTTGTTCATAGGTTGGCTATGAATCATAGCTGATTCCAGCAGTTTTAAATGATAGTGTCTAAGAATGTACTACATTTGATGATAAACTTGGATAAGTTTACTGGTTAAGTGGTTACTTTTGAGGGGGAAGGAATTTGAGGTTGGATTGGGACACTGGAGGAGCTTTTGAGGTAACTGGAAAAATTTTGTTTCTGAACCTTGATGGTGAATATGTGGGTATTTACCTTATAACAATTCATTAAGCAGTGTATTTTTGTCTGTGTGTGTCTATTTTGGTATCTTTAAAAAAACATTTTTTATTTTATTTTATTATTTTGTGTGTGTGTACCATCAAATTAAATCTGACTGGTACAGGAGAATTTCTGTATCTTTTATTTTCCAATATAAAGGTTGTTGTTTTTTTTTAAAAAATGTGTTTTTCATGACATATACAAAATGGGTGACTCTGAAGGACAGTGTGCTGAATGAAATATCTCAGTAACAAAAGGAAAACTACTACATAGTGCCACTGTTGTAAAATGGAAATGACATCAAGGTTAGGGGGAACTTAAGAAAAGAGGGGATAAAGAATGTATACTGCATTGAAACAAAAGAGGGAAAGAACTGTTTAAAAGGAATAAATGATTAGGAATTATGAAAATATGACAAGAGTCCAGAATAAGAGCTGCATAGTTAAGTGGACTTGGCGGGGCAGGGAAGGGGAAAGGATTGTATAACAATGAAAAAAAATTTTTTTTTCTTCAAAGAGAAAAGTGAACTGGGGGGGGGATAGATGGGTAGGGAGGAAAGTATGCAACAATGTATGAATGGAAATCCAATGTCTCTGTAAACTTTCACTAAAATTTAATTTTAAAAGTTAAAGAAATATGTGTTTTATAGTTTGAACTAATTTTCAAAGGGGATTAAAGAAATGAGAGCTCTTCTATGAAAACAATATTTTAATTATTTTATGTAGGGCTCTGCACTAGAAAATGTTACAAATACTAGTTGTAATATTAAACTATCTCTTCAGTTTATAGAACCTCAGAATAAATGATTTACTCATGTTAATGAGTCTAACAGAGCAGTAATTTAACTCCTAATAGGATCTAGTTCCAAAAAATGGGCTGCTTCTCCTTCCTTCATTGACTGCCTATGACAAGAAGTGTGGGTGATACACCAAATATCCCTTTAAACCTGGGCCTATCTCTATTCTTCTGTTGGCTACCCTTTTGAAAAGTCATTGAGTATATCTTTTTAAAGTCCATGGAAGTGTGTAAGTTAAACTCTCTCATCTGATATACCTCTTATTCTGGGCTGTTGTTGTACATATAATGCCTAACCATATATTCCTTTTAAACAATTCTTTCCTTCATCTGTTGCAATGCAATGGCCGTTATCTATCAACTATCCTATTCACCTCCCAACCTGCCATGTTAGACCTACTTTGTAACAGTGGTGTGATGCAGTATCTGTCCTTTTGTGATTGAGATATTTCACGCAGCATGGTGTGCTCCAGAGTCCCCCATGTTGTGTAATGTTTTACGAGTTCATTGATTTTCAGTGCTGCATAGAATTCTTGTATGAGCATACCATAGTTTTCCTATCCATTTGTTTGATAATGGACACTTGGGTTTCTTCCTTTTCCTTGCTATTGTAGATAACACAGCAATAAACATGGTGTGTGCGTATATCTGTTTGAAGCAGTTCTGGTTTCTTTAGGGCATATCCCAGTAGTGGCATTGCTGGGTCAAATGATACTTCTATTAGCAACTTTTTGCCACCTTCCAGAGTGGTTGCACCATTTTACACTCCCACCAACAGTGAATAATGGTTCCAATCTCTCCACAACTTAACCAGCATGTATTGTTTGCTGCTCTGTTGAACTTTGCTGTTGTTACTGGGGTAAGATGATATCTCATAGTTGTTTTTATTTGCATCTCTGAGAGCTAAGGATTTTGAACATTTTTTCATGTGTTTATTTGCCATCTGAATGTTGTCTTTGCTGAAGTGTCCGTTCATATCTTGTGCCCATTTGGCGATTGTTTACCTTTTTTCTTGTTGAGATGCTGGAGTAGTATATAAAACTTTAGATATGAGTCCCTTATCAGATGTGTCATTACCATATATTTTCCCCCAGCCTATGGCTTTTCTTTTTACCCTTTTTGGAGAAATTGTCTGTGTAGTTTTGGTTTTTTGTTGTTGTTATTTCTTTTTATAATTTTTATTTTATTTTGTTGGGGTTTTTTTTGTGTGTGTGTGTGCAGTCAATATGGATCCAACTGGTACAGGAGGAGGTTGCCCTTCCTTCTCCAGTAGAGAATATGGTGGATTCTGGAGATGTGCATAGGGATTTGATTCTTAGAAGGTCCCATTCATCTCTTTTGTTCACTCCCGGTTATAGATTCTTCTGATTTCTTGACTGCTAGTGCCAAGAGATTGTGGATACAAGTAAGATGAAATTGTTGAAAATTTCAGTCTTTTATCCATCTATCATCATGTTGTCTGTCAGCCCAGTGGTTAAGATTTTTGTTTTCTTGATGTCCAGATAATCCATATTGAAAGTTTTGATCTTGTGCAACAAGCATTTAAAAATCAAGAAAATGTGTGTATTGGATTGTATCTTTTCTCTGTATCTATTCAGTCTTTATATTGAACTAATACTTTGAGAAGCTTGATTCTATGAAAAATGTGGCATCAAGATCAGAGTATATTTCATTAGTAACCCATATTAGGCAGATGACACAACCTTGCTTACTGAAAGCAAGGGGGATCTGAAACACTTGATGTATAGATGTACTTGAAGCTTGCTTTTGATATATTTTAGAGAATAGTTTTTCCATATGGAACCCTCTGACTGCCTGTGTTAAAGTTACCTAGAATGTTTAGATTGAAAGCATATTTCCAAGATCCTATTCCAGCTTTTCTGAATAAAAATATCTCCATTTTAAAAAGGACAAATTTCTAGAATTTGATCCTTGTCTCTTTTCCAAGTTTCCTATTTTATGTATTTACTTTGTTCAACTGTCTTATATATAATATCAATCAGGATATGATTGGCATCACCAGGCCATATGGAGGTTGATTTTGATAGATAATTTGCCTATGTTTGGAACAGTGGATTTTTTATTTAAGTTGGAGATTTTAAGGACATTTAATTTTCAGTAAATGATTTCTTAATCATTCCCAATTGCTTTGTCAAAGACACTGAATTAAGATATATTTATATGCTTTATTTTTATTGTTAACTCATAGCTGAGCTCATTGGGTTTCCAAGTTTGTAAATAGCATAGAAGCAAATTGTCCATCTTCTTCCTGAGGGGCCACTGATGGACTTGAATTGCAGAACAGCCTTGCCTCTAGATCAGCACTGAAGTTTCCTGTGGACTATGCCCCAGAGCTTACTTTTGTTGTATATAAAAAAGGACTAAAAAAGGAATAGGGACTAATTTTTTCTCCTCCAGAAAGTCAGTTATTCCAGTCATTAACTTTAGTGAATTTCAGTGGCATAATAGTAATTTACCTCTTTTCTTGACAAGTGATTGTTTCATTTCTGTTTAAATATGCTAGTGGCAGGAAAATTTCTTGAGACAAACTGTTCCTTCTAATACTAGATAATTTAGCTCTATTATATCTACTGGTTCTACAACCAGCTCTTCTGATAATATATTAACCTCTGGCATCGCAAAGTAGATAAAAGCATTGGGAAAAGAAGATGAGAAAACAGAATTGGAACTGAGAGAAGCATTGTCAGAGAAACACTCAAATATGAGCTTGATGCTAGAAACTGGTTTAATAATGTTTCTTTCCTTGATCTAGCCAGATGATTCTGTTTGGGTCTTAAATGAGTATCTGATTTCTAAATGGAACACTCATCTTTACTACTACTTCACATGAGTGTCCTTTCTCATTTCAGTTCCATGCAGAATTGAAACTTTTCTGAGACTCATCAAGACAACTAAGGATTCAGCCAATCCTGTTGTTGTTGTGTTCCATCAGAGAACATTGCTAACATTCAGTTGTAGAGACAGCAAATTCAGAATGTTACAGCTGAGATTTTACCTGGGGCAGAAATTACTAGATCCATAAGTTGAGGGTGGTTGTTGTGGTGTGCTGTCCAGTTGGAAATGACTCACTGCTTGATCCACTAGTGGATTTTCAGAGGCTGTAAATCACATGGGAGTTGATTTCCCATCCTTCTCCCTTGGGAGCAGGATGGTTTGATGGGTTAGTAGCATGACTTCTTATCCTTAGGCTACCAGAACTGCCTCAGAAGATGGTTGTTGTTGTTGTTATGTGCCGTCGAGGCATTTGCAACTCATAGCGACCCAATGTGCAACAGCCCTAAACCCTGCTCTATCCTGTGCCAATCCCACTGCCTCTGACACACCCATCCCAATTACCCCAGTCATTGAATCAATCCACCTCATAGAGGTTCTTCCCCTCCTGCGCTGTCCCTCCACCCTCTCAAGCATGCTGTCCCTCTCCAAGGACCTGTCTCTCCTTACAACATATCCAAAGTATGTCAGACGAAGCCCCAGAATCCTTGCCTCCAAGGAGTAGCCTGGCTTAACCCTCTCCAGGATGAATCTGTTTGTTTTCTTGGCAGTCCCTGGTACATTCAATACTCTTCTCCAGCACCACAGCTCAAAGGCATCAATTCTCCTTCTGTCCTCCCTAGTCATTGTCCAACTCTCTGATGCATAATAAGTGATTGCAAAGACCATGGCCTGTATCAGGCGCACCTGAGTCTCCAGAGAGACACCGTTGCTCTTGAGTACTTTAGAGAGGTCCCTAAGAACAGACTTTCCCATTGCAATACATTTTTTTATTTCCTGGCAGCTGGTGCCAAGAGTGTTGACCATGCAAACTGAAGCTGTGAACAATCTCAATCTCTTTGCCATCCATCCTGATGCTACCAATTGGTCCAGTGGTGAGGATCTTTGTCTTCTTGACATTAAGCCTCAGACCATACTGAAGGCTGCAGCCGTTGACCTACTGCAACAAGTGCATGAAGTCCTCCTCAGTTTCAGCAAGCAGGGTTGTGTCATCTGTATAACGCAGATTGTTAATAGATCTTCCACCAATCCTGATGCCACAATTCTCTTTATAGAGCCCGGCCTCTCGGATAATCTGCTCTGCATACAGGTTGAAAAGGTATGGAGACAGGATGCATCCCTGGCATACACCCTTCCCAATTTTAAACCATGTAGTGTTACCCTGCTCTGTTCTGACTACTGCCTCTTGGTCCAAGTGTAGGTTTCACATTAGCACGATTAAATGTTCTGGGATTCCCATTCTTCTCAGAGTCAGCCACAGTTTGTTATGATCCACACAGTCAAACGCCTTTGCATAATCAATGAAACACAGATAGACATTCTTCTGGTGTTCCCTGCTTTCAGCTAAGATCCATCTAACATCAGCTACAATATCCCTAGTACCACGACCCCTTCTAAATCCAGCCTGGACTTCTGGCAATTCTCTGCTGATGTGCTCTTCCAGTCGTTTTTGGCTAATCTTCAGTAGAATCTTGCTTGCATGTGAAATCAATGATATTGTTCTGTAGTTTCCACACTCAGTTGGGTCATCTTTCTTCAGAATGGGAACAAATATTGATCTCTTCCAGTCAGTTGGCCAAGTGGTTGTTCTCCAGATTTCTTGGCACAACTTGGTGAGCACATTCAGGGCTGTGAGCTGAAATATGTCAATTGGTATACCATCTATTCCTGGGGCCTTATTTTTGCTATTTCCTTCAAAGCAGCTTGAACTTCTTCCTTCATCACCATAGGCTCTTGCTCAAATGTTATTTCATTAAATTCTTCTGTATCTGCCAATTCCTTTTGGTACAATGACTCAGTATATTCCTTCCATCTTCTTTTAATACTTCCTGGATCATTTACTATTCTGCCTAAAGCATCCTTGATTATAACAACTCTAGGTTTGAATTTATTCTTCAGTTCCTTGAGCTTAAGAAATGCTGAGTGAGTTTGGCCCTTTTGATTTTCCGACTCTAGCACCTCGCACATTTCATTGTAATATTTTGCTTTGTCTTTCCATGCTGCCTTTTAGAATCTTGCTAGAAACATTTAAATAGTAAATTTGGTGGATTGCTGATGGCTGAATGTGGACTGTATGAGAGTGAGAGACTCCCAGAGACTTAGGGTGATGGCACTCATGTTTTGTGAGTTTTGCTTCCAGAGACCTTGCCAGAGTCTCATAGCGAAGGGCCCTGAAAGAGTCCATCTTGGTTCTGGCAGCAGGAAAGGAAGAATAACCACTGTGGGATACACATGGGGTCTTCACTTTAACTAAAGCCTGCTGCTGTGGGGGAAAATTTGTTAGAGCCTTTAAACTCCAAACCAAACCACCTCCTTCTAAGTCCAAACCTTCTGCTGGGTTTTTGAGGCTGTAACTTTTTATAGGAGGAGGTGTCTTTATGCTGTTGAGCTGTATATGTACTCCTACCTGACCCTCTAGCAGGTTTTCAGAGGTAGTAAATCACACAGGGAGGGTGTCCATCAAAGCAATTGGTAGAATCAAACTGTATGTCTTTGTGTTGGCCTCAAAGCTTCTTATCACTAGGTCAACACTCATGCTCTTCCCCCCCCCCTTCTATCTATCTGTATAGCTCAGTTTCCCCAATTTTAGAGTCAATTATTGTATATAATTTCTAAGAACTTTTCCTGATCTGGCAGGTAGGCCAGTCTGTTCCCCCTATTTGAAAGTTCTCTAACAGCAGAAATTGTCCTCCTTCTCTCATATCTCATGGACCATCTTGCCCAGCGCTGAGTATTTCCTTAGATCTTAATATTTTTTTGAATTGAACATTTTTCTAGCTCCTAATGATTGTGGTTTTTTTTGCTTTTTAAATTGTGATTTTAATGTAAATTTACAGAAAAGTTGGATTTTTATCCATTCACTCTTTTTTTTTAAAAAAAAATCCATTCATTTTTGTACAATTTCCTCCTTCCTTTCTTTCCCCCACCTCCAGTCCACTTTGCAGTGCACCTCTAATTCTGAGCAATTGACATACATATAATATCTAATCATATATTCTTTTAAACAGTTCTTTCCCTCATTTGTTCCAATGCAGTATTCATTATCTGTCTCCTCTTTTCCTCGTTTCCCCCAACCTCCCATGTCAGTCCTGCTTTATAACACTCATGTTATGCAGTATTTGCCCTTTTTATGACTAAGATATTTCACTCAGCATAATGTCCTCCAAGGTCACACATGTTGTTTAACATTCTATGAATTAAAAAAAAAACATTCTATGAATTCATTGTTTTTCAGTGCTGGGAAGTATTTCATTGTGTGAATATACCATCATTTTTCTATCTATTCATTTGTTGATTGGCACTTGAGCTACTTCCATTTCTTTGCTATTGTGAATAACACAGTAGTAAACATTAAACACGGTATGCATGCATCTGTTTGAGTGGCTGCTCTGTTTTATTGAGAGTATAGTCTAAGTAGTGGAATTGCTGGGTCAAATGTTATTTCTATTTCCAACTTTTTGAGAAAGCCAGACTGCCTTCCATAGTGGTCGCACCATTTTACACTCCCACCAGCAGTGAATAAGAGTTCCAGTCTCTCCCCAAACCTCATCAACATTTGTAATGTGCTGCTCTGTTGAACTTGGCTGTTGTGGCTGTGATGAGATGATATAGTTAGGGATTTTGAACATTTCTTCGTGTGTTATTTTGCCATTTGAATGTCTTCTTTGGTGAAGTATATATTCATACCTGGTACTCATTTTGTGGTTGAATTGTTTACCCTTTTCTTTTTGAGGTGCTGGAGTATTCTAGAAATTTTAGATATCAATTCCTGGTCAGATATGTAATTGCCAAATATTTACTCTGAGGGTTTCTTTCTTACCCTGTTAGAGAAGTTTTTTGATGTGCTAGGGATTTCATTCTTAGAGTGTCCCATTCATCTATTTTGTTCTGTCTTCGTTGTAGGTTTTTCATTATGCTGAAAGAATGTTCATGCTGTGGATTAGAGCTTCTAGAGTTGTTTCTATCTTTTCTCTGATGAAGTTTATAGTCTTTGGTTTTATTCCTAGATCCTTGATCCACATTGAGTTTTTCTTTTGTGTAGGATGTGAGGTGTAGGTCTTGCTTGAGTTTTCTACAGATGATTTTCCAATTTTGCCAATACTGTTTGTTGAAAAGGCTTTTGTTTCCCCACTTCCTAATTCTTATGTGTGGAGTGATTGTTATTGAGATTTGCAAGTCGGATCAGACTTACTATGAAAAAAAGGAAGGTACATTTATTTCTTGTAACAATGAAGAATGTAGACTTCTAGATGCTGCAGACAACGTGGAGTGTTTTCACAAATCCTTAGCTTTTGTTGTTGTTGTTGTTGCTATTGGTAAGTGCAATTGAGTCAAGTATGACTCATGATGATCTTATGAACAAATCTGAACCCTGTCCTATCCTGGACTATCCTTATCATCTCTGTTACATTCAAGCCCATTGCTGCAATCCTGTTTCAGTCTATTTTGTTGAAGGTCTTCCTCTCTTTCATCGGCCCTCACCTTTACAAGCATGGTGTGCCTTTCCAAAGAACATGTCCACATGAGAGACGGAGCTTCTCAGTTATTGCCTTCAAAGAGTACTCTGAGTGCACTTTCTCCAAGACATAACCGTTTGATTTTTGGCAGTCCATGGAATAGTTAGTACTTTGAAAATCCCATAGAAAGTACAGAACTTTCTGTAGGTCCTTGGAAAGTAAGTGGCTACACTTGTGCCAAAAGCAATGGTATTTTATTTGGCCCATATATGAACTCTGTGTAGTGAACATTGCTTATACGTTGTTGTTATATGCTGTCTAATGACCATGACTCATAACAATCCTATGAACAGTGGCATGAGACCTTTCCCTACCCTTAGCCAACAACACACCTAGCCCCATTGCTACAGTCACTAAGTCAATCCATTTCATCCAGGGGCTTCCTCTCCTGTGCTGACCCTCCACCATCCAAACATGATGTCCTTTTTTGAGGTCTGGGCTCCTGACAACATGTTTAAGGTATGGGAGACCTTACCTAAATTTCATTTTTTATGATCTCTTTTCCTCCTTATATCAAAGTTGTATTTTATCAGAACCCACTATTGTTCATCCTGAAATTGTTTTCTAAAATACTTCTGATCTTTTCCCCAAGAATCTTTCATTTCCAAGGAGGAGCCTAGTTTCATCCTCTCCTGAACAGACCTGTTTGTTCTATTGGTAGTCCATGTTATGTTCAATGCTCTTTCCCAGCACCACAACTCAAAGATATTGATTCTTATTCTGTCATCCTTAGCCATTGTCCAGCTTTAAGATAAATAGCAAGCAAGAAGACCATGGCCTGGGTCAGGTGCACCTTAAGCTCTAGGCTAAAATCATTGCTCTTTAGCACTGTGAGAGGTCCCTGCCAGTAGGTTTTCTTGATGCTGTGATTAGCATAGTTGATGAAGATGATGACAGGAAAGGGTGAGTCAGCTTGTACCATTTCAATCCACTGGCTGAGATCTTTGGGGTCAGGATTTGCAGGCAGAAAGGAACTTGCCCTATCTCAAGTTTTTATACAGAGTTCTTACTTTCCAAAGAAATGCTCATCTTCCTAGGCACCTTCAAATACAAAGCTGCTTTGCATCTTATCTGTGCCCACTTGCTGTGTATTTTGCAGACTTGTGCTAAAAGTTGCAGCTCTGCTAGAATGAAGGTGGAATAGCAACAAATCTGAGAGCTAGGCCAAGATTTAGTGAGCACATGGAATACTAGTTCAGATTAATGACCTGAGGTCCCAGCATCTGGCCTTTTTGTGGTTTCCCCTCCTTTTAAAATATCTTAACTTTATTATATTAAAGACTTTAGAAGGAGCTTTTGTGGAAGAAAACAGGAATTGGGTCTTAGGAAGGAACTCTCTGTAAGTATATACGTAAGGACAGCTAGCTTTAGGATTATGTAAGTGAACATTTTATTGTTGTCATAAATGCAAAGTATCAGATAATAAAATTGTCCATAAGTGAAGAATAGGTAAATGAGAGAGAGAATGAGAATATGTGTATAATCCATTGTTGTCATATTGATAAAGACTCATAGTAATCCTGTAAAATAGGTTTTTCAAGCCTGAATTAAATCTTTGAAAGAGGACACTACTTCATCTTTCTCACATGGAGTGACTGGTGGATTTGAACTGCCGACCTTTATAAGCAAACACTGCCACCAGGGCTTGTATGAGTACCAAGGCAAATTCCAAATGCTCTGAAAGATTATTTGAGAAAGCAATCTAGAGAGAGCCAATCCTTTGAAATAGTCCCAGAGAATAAGTTCTGAATATTTCTGAGATTAGGAAAAATTCTGATTGATGATTTCTAAGAGTACTTTAAGGTTAGAGAACCCGAATCTCAGTAGCCATTTAATCTGTCCTTCTGCAGCCCTCAATAACTAACATTTTTCTGTGTTTAAGCTGCTTGCCTGAATATCTGAATTGATTGATTTGTAATCTCTTGGTTTTTCCTGCCTGTTTATATGCTGCCCTTTCTTCAAAGAAATTCCTTAGTAAGTTTCTCTCTAGCTCACACTGGTTCATTGTCCATACGCTTGTTGGAGTTATCATTAAACTCAGAATTTGTTTAAAGGATAAAACTGAAGGGCCACTGGGAAGAAACTAAGGAAGACAGAATTGTTCATGGCTCTATATGTGTGTCAGTTGTCCCAAAGGCCACCCCAAACCAATGACTCTCTATGATTCTGGGTATGCTTGTGGATAAGGATACTTGTGGCTAAGATTTACTATAGCAGAAAAACAGAAGCAAAATCAGCCAAGGGAAAGAAGCATGGAGTTGAAGACAAAGGAAACCAGACACCAGCTTCCAAGAGTTCGCTAACTATGGAGTCACATAGATGCACCTAGATGTACCTTCAGCAGTGAATGTGACAACATATGTAAAGTGTTTCCTACCAGGAAAACTCATGAGAGATGCTGTGTCAGTGTTTTCATTGCAGCTGGTCATGTAGGCACTCTGTCTCACATATACCAGAATTCCAGCCTTTCCACATGGAAAGCAAGTGTTCATATGAATGGCATTGTGCAGAAAGTGAAATAACCTTATCAGTTCTTGGAACAGTGGTAACCTTCCTGAAATCCAAGTTTTCAGATGCCAGCAGTGCACTGACACTGCTAACAAGTGTTTCTAAGGCTAGCAGTATCAGCTCAATTGTGCTAGCTTTTTTTCTACACAGTATGGTATAAGAAAATCTTTCCAGAGTGCTGTCAGAGGTGAAATAGAATGACTTATGAGTAATTAATAACTTGTTACTAAGAGATAATATGTACATAAACTGGATAAAACGTTGCTTGAGAAGTTTTAGAGGAGACTTCTATCCATTGCTGTTATCCTGCACTTGACTTTTACAATCCTTTGATGTACATGATTTTGCACTGTCCCTTTCTTTATGTCAGCCTTTTGTTATTCAAGAGAATGGCACTGTAAAAGAAACCAAAAGACCTGAATTTTAGTGGCTTAGTGGCAAGAAGCTACACTGCAATCCCAGACGTATGTGGTTTGAATCCAGCAGATACTCTCCTGGAGAAGGAGGGAAATCTCTTCCTGTACCAGTCTGATTCAATTTGATACACACAAAAAATGATAAAATGATTTTTTTTAAAAAAACAAAGACCTGAATTTTAAGTCAGCACTGTCTTCTTAACTTTTCCTAATTTGTGTATAAAGGACATTAACTCCTTGATCTCAAAAGTTCTTTGTAGTGTTCCTTTTTCTGCCACTTCAGAGAATTCACAGTATGTATGACTTTGTTAAAAGTTTTTGATATTCAGGATATTAAAAGTTAGAATATAAAATAGGAGTGATAGTTGTACAATGTTGTGAGTAAAATCAACATCAGTGATTTAAACAACATATACTTAAAATAGCAAAATCAATGATGTTACATATTTTATCACAACAAAAATGAAAAAAAGCAATCTATTGCCCTATGATAGCCATTCATTTTACACTTAATATGTCTTTTGGAATCATTCCGATTAAATTTACTTTGGTTTTCATTTGGGATGACAAAGTAAAGACTGATAATCTTACAACACCTAACAATAATTTAAACGAATTTTATAAACTAACAGTTTGAGCTTAATTTCATTCCCTAGTTTGGTGAAATTGGAGCAACAAGAATTGAGAGAATTAAAGAGGAAATGTAAGGATAATAGAAATGTTTATTCCTTTCTCTCAAAAATTTCTCTTTCAATTGGAAAGCCTTTGTTGTTGTTGTTATGTGCCGTCGAGTCGCTTGCGACTCCTAGCGACCCTATGTACAACAGCCCTAAATTCTGCTCTGTCCTGTGCCAATCGCACTGTCTCTGATACACTCATCCCGATTACCCCAGTCACTGAATCAATCCACCTCATAGAGGGCCTTCCCCTCCTGCACTGTCCCTCCACCCTCCCGAGCATGATGTCCCTCTCCAAGGACCAGTCCCTCCTTACAACATGTCCAAAGTACGTTAGACGGAGCCTCAGAATCCATGTCTCCAAGGTGCTACCCAGTTTAACCCTTTTCAGGATGAATCTGTTTATTTTCCTAGCAGTTCATAGGACCCTCAATACTCTTCTCCAGCACCACAGCTCAAAGGCATCAGTTCTCCTTCTATCCTTTTTAGTCACTTTCCAACTCTCTGATGCATAACAAGTGATAGCAAAGACCATGGCCTGTATCAGACACACCGTAGTCTCCAAAGAGACACCATTGCTCTTCAGTACTTTGGAGAGGTCCATAACAGCAGACTTACCCATCACAATACAACTTTTAATTTCCTGGCTACTGGTGCCAAGAGTGTTGACTGTGGAGCCAAACAAACTAAAGCTGTGAACAATCTCAATCTCTTCATCATCCATCTTCATGCTGCCAGTTGGCCCAGTGGTGAGAATCTTTGTCTTCTTGACACTGAGCCTCCATCCATATTGGGGACTGCAGTCTTTGACCCTCTGCAGCAAGCATTTGAAGTCCTTCCTCCTCAATTTCAGCAAGCAGGGTTGTGTCGTCTGCATAACACAGATTGTTGATAGATCTTCCACCAATCCTGACACCACACTTCTCCTCACAGAGCCCAGCCTCCTGGATAA
>NW_006399916.1:594065-601231 GCF_000299155.1 Elephantulus edwardii
TAATCTTCAGTAGAATCTTGCTTGCATGTGAAATCAATGATATTGTTCTGTAGTTTCCACACTCAGTTGGGTCACCCTTCTTTGGGATGGGAACAAATATTGATCTCTTCCAGGCACTTGACCAAGTGGTTGTTCTCCAGATTTCTTGACACAACGTGGTGAGCACGTCTAGGGCAGCATATGTGAGCTGAAATATGTCAATTGCTATACCATCTATTCCTGGGGCCTTATTTTTTGCTATTTCCTTCAAAGCAGCTTGAACCTCTTCCTTCATCACCATAGGCTCTTGCTCAAATGTTATTTCATGAAATTCTTCTGTATCTGCCAATTCCTTTCGGTACAGTGACTCAGTATATTTTTTCCATCTTCTTTTAATATTTCCTGGATCATTTACCATTCTCCCTAAAGCATCTTTGATTATAGCAACTTAAGTGTTTAATTTGTTCTTCAGTTTCTTGAGCTTAAGAAATGTTGAGCGTGTTTGGCCCTTTTGATTTTCTGACTCCAACTCCTTGCATATGTCATTGTAATATTTTACTTTGGCATCCCGTGCTGCCTTTTGAAACCTATTCAGCTCTTTAGTATCTTGAATTCTTCCTTCTGCTTTGGCTTCTCTGCACTCAGTGCAATTTTCAGAATCTCTTCTGACATCCATTTTGGTCTTTTCTTCCTCTTCTGTCTTTGCAATGACCGTTTGCACTCTTCCTGGATAATACCCTTGATATCCTCCCACAACACATCTGGTCTTTGCTCATTAGTTTTCAAGGCCTCAAACCTGTTCCTGATAGACTCAAAGTTATATTTTGGTTCCTGTGGATTTGATTTAATTTTCCTCAGCTTCAGCTTGAACTTGCATATGAGTAGTTGGTGGTTTGTTCCACAATCAGCTCCTGGCCTAGTTCTCACAGCTGATATTGAGCTTCTCCAGCGGTTTTTTCTGCAGATGTAGTTGATCTGATTCCTGTGCATACCATCAGGTGAAATCCATGTATATGACCTGCGTTTATGTCTCTTAAGAAACGTATTTGCAATGAATAAGTCATTGATTGTGCAAAATTCAATCATTCTCTCTCCAGCTCCATTTCTGTCACCTAGTCCATGTTTTCCAACTACTGAATCTTCTTCTGTGTTCCCAACTTTTGCATTCCAGTCACCCATTATTATCAATGCTTCTTGATTGCATGTTCGATCGATCTCTAACTGTAAAAGTTGGTAAAAATCTTCTATTTCCTCTTCCTTGGCTCTGGAAGGCCTTTAGGCTTAGGAAAATACCCAGAAGGTACTAGAAGTGTTGAGTGTTTCAGAAACCCCTGTGTCTTTGAAACTTTGAACTTACTGTGGTGTCATGATTCTCTTTCCGCATAAAGAGTTTAAGTGTAGGCTTCTTCCTTCCACTAAAGTTAGTTGTTCACAACTCTTCCATCCAGTGGTCTCTGGTAAGGATGGTGCAGACCCTGACCATTTGCTGGAAACAGGAACACAATGAGGATGAGGAAAACTTAGTTCTTCTGTCTGCCAGATGAATTGCCATGGCAAATCCATTTTACCACTTATGTTGCTCTTGTGAATTAAATTTTGCCTCCCTCAAAAAAGTTGTTGTTGTTGTTAGGTGCTGTCGAGTTGAGTACAAATCATAGCAACCCTATGAACAAAAAATCTGAACTCTGTTCTACTCTATGCTATCCTCACATTTCCACACTTCCTGACATACTAGAGCTCATTGTAGCAGTCACCATATAAATTCACCTGGTTGAGGGTCTTCCTCTCCTTTGCCCTCCACTCTTCCCAGCATCATGTCCTTCTCCAAAGAATAGCTTCCCCTAGCAACATGATTATCTCTAAAGAATACTCTGGCTGTACCCTGTCTAAGACATATTAGTTTGTTCTTTTAACAGTCTATGGAACGTTCAGCGCTCTTCATTTCCTCTAGGAAAATACATGTATGTAACTATGTAAAGTGAAATCTCTTTAATAATTCCCCATGATCTGAAAATCAAAACACATTCAAGAAGATTAAGGAGTAAAGAGAGTTTCTCTAGGGTGTGGCTTATGATATCTTTTAACTCACTAGAAAAGAAAGGGGAGAAACCAAGTCAAGGAGGAACCCTCAGTACTACTAAAGAAGAACTACCAAGGATGGAATGCATACTTTCTACTCAAATGTCTGTGAAATAAAACTCATTAACACCAGGGGAAGCCAAGACATATGGGGACCTCCAGGAAATGCCAGGCCTACAGATGTGCATCAGCAAGCTGGACAATCACTAAGGATGACAGAAGAAGAATTTGTGGCTTTGAGTTGTGGTGCTGGAGAAGAGTCTTGAACATACCATGGTCTGCCAAGAAAACAAATAGATCTTTCTTGGAGAGGGTGAAACCAAGTTTCTCCTTGGAGGCTAGGATTTTGAAGCTCCATTTCACATACTTGGGGAATGTGGCCAGAAGAGACAAGTCCTTGGAGGACATCATGCTTGGAAGAGTAGAGGGACAGTGCAGGAGAGGAAGACCGTAGATGAGATGAATTAACACAGTAACTGAAGTTTGATGTGTCAGAGTTACTAATACAATTATACTTAGGATCACTGTAAGTTGCAGGCAACTCAATGGCACATAACAATAAAAATAGCAGATGATAATGGAAGCAAGCAAGAACTTCCCTCCAGAACCAATAGAATGAGAGCCTTTCCTTAGAAGTGGCAGCCTGAATTTGTACTTGTAGCCTCCTAAACTGTAAGATAATTTGTTTGTTTGTTAAGGCCATCTCTGTTTTATAGCAGTGTTAGCTAACTAAGATAGCCACCAACACTCCCCCCAATAGAAAATGACCCAGATTGGGAAACAGAGACTTCATGAAGTCTGTATAATGTGTTTTATAGCATTTAAGCCATCCTCCCCACCTCATTCAGCAAAATGACAGATAAGTGTTGTACTTGTAAAAGTAAATAATGAAGCAAACAATCATACAGATACCATAAAACAAATATGCATGCTATGGGAAAGGTATGCCAAAGGATGGGACACACAGGCTAGAGCAGAGTTCTGGCCTCGTAGTGGCCTAACCTAGTCAGTCTAGCTGAAGAAGATGCCTTTGGCAATTCAGGGGATGGTTGCCTCCCATCAGAGGAGGTGCCACATCCAGTATGGGAGCTGATTGCAAGCCAGGAGTGACACGTCTACAGGCTCTGGGAGGAACATTCTGTAAACTGCTGGTTCCAGAAAGAAGATTGCTTGGACATGGCCCGAGGTCTTGGCAGAGTTAGGGGGTATAGGAGCATAGGTGGGAATACTGCACACGGGGGGCAAGGGCAAGAGTGGGCCTTGTTAGCTGTGTGAATATCACTACTGCTGCTGCTCTCTTGGGTTCTTATACCATGTGGATACCTGTTCAGGATAGCTCCTCTGGGCTGTTTTTTGGTTCTGTGTTCTGTTCCTCTCTTTATTTATGCAGCTCAGTTTTGCAAACTTCTCAGCTATTGTGAATACTGCTGTCACTATCACTGCTGCTCTGGTTCCCTGATCCCACACCATGTGGCTGTATTATGATGTTTAGAGTCCTGGATTGTGTTGCTCCCCTTATTTGATATTCTGGTTCAATCTCTTCCTTCAGTCAATGTTTGAAGTATTTCCTCACCTTTTTTTTGTAAACTGGGAGTTGAAGAGGTATCATCCCTATCTGTTAATATTTGTTTTCTGGTGTCACCAGTGCAGATGTTCTGAACTGCATATGGCTAATACATCATCTTGGTTGCTGTGATGCTGGAAGCAATGCCACTGGTATTTCAGGTGCTAGTGGGGTTACCCCTGGTGCACAAGTTTCAGTGGAACTTCCAGGTTAAGAAGACTAAAAAGCAGGAATGGCCATTTACTTCTAAAATAACAGGTCTTTGAAAATGCAATAAATAATTGAGGAACATTGTTAGATATAGTAGCTCCCTACCTGAAGTTGTTCTTTTTTTTTACTTTTGAATCAGAACCGACCCTCCAGTGGTTTTTAGAGGCATTTAATTGCACAAGAGGGGATTTCCCATCTTTCTCCTGCAGAGCAGCTGGCAGGTTTGAACCACATTGAGAGATATTAAAAAATGAGAAATAGCTGCAGACATCAATTAATAATTGGAACATAGAATGTAAGAAGTAGAAATCTAGAAAGTTAGAAGTTGTGAAAATTGAAATGGAATGCATTAAGATTGAGATTCTAGGCTTAGTATGCTGAGATGGACTAGTATTGACTACTTTGAATCAGACAATCATATGATCTGTTATGCTGGGGATGATGAAGCGAGGAAAAAAATGGAGTAGGAGTAAGTAAATAAGAATATTTCAAGATCTGTCCTCAAGTACAATGATGTGCTAGGGATATTATCCATGTGCCTTCAAGGAAGACCTGTTCATGGAATTAGAATTCAGATATACCCACCAATCACTAAAGCCAAAGATGAAGAAATCGAGGACTTCTGTCAATATTTGCATTCTGAAATAGATAAAATATGTAATAAATGTTCATAATTATTGGTAACTGGACTGAAACGTTGGAAGCTAAGGAGGAGGACTGAGATTTGGCAGATACAGGCTTGGTTACAGAAATGAGAATGGAAATAGAATGATAAAATTGCTTGCAATTAATGATTTGTTTACATTTTTTGTACAATAAATATTCATTTCAAATACCCTTTAAGAAACATAAAGGGCAACTAACACTTGGACCTCACATGATGGTCTCACAGGAGTCATATTGACTACATCTGTGGAAAGAATTGTTGAAGCAGTGGGATAGCAGCAGTCAAAACATGCCCAGGGGTTGAGTGTGGAACAGACCATCAGTTACTCATATGCAGGTTCAAGTTGAAGAAAATTAAAACAAGTCCACAAAGCCCAAAATGTAACCTTGAGCCAACCTCTCCTGAATTAAAACTCATCTTAAGAATAGAATTGATGCATTAGACACTAATGATTGAAGAACAGATGAGTTGTGGGATGACACCAAGGATATCAACATCATCCTTAAAAAAAGTAAAAGGCAGTTACAGAGGAAGAAAAGAAAAAAAGAGATGTTACAAGAGGCTCTGAAAAATTGCACTAGAATGTAGATAGGCCAAACCAAAGAAAAACTGCAAGTAAAGATCAGAACTTGAAGATTACAAAGAGCAGCTCCAGAAGACAAAGTCGAATATTATAGTGAAATGTGAAAAATGCTGGAGTTAGAATATCTGAAGGAAAGAATTCACTCAGCATTTCTTAAGTTGGAAAGAACTGAAAATAAAATTCAAGCCTTAATTTCCAATACTGGAGGGTTCTGTGGGCAAAATAGTAAATGATATAGGAAGCATCAAAAGAAGATGAATACACGCAGTATTAAAAAAAATGTACAAAACTGTACAAAAAAAATTTGGGAACCACTGAACCATTTCAAGAAGTAGTATATGATTAAGAGCTAATGTGGTTTTGTTTTTGTTTTTGTTTTTTTTTTGTGTGTGTGTCTGTGTGAGTGTACCGTCAAATCAGATCTGACGGGTACAGGAGGAGATTGTCCCTCCTTTTCCCAGCAGAGCATCTGGTGGATTCGAACCGTGTGCCTCTGGGATTGTAGTTGCAGCTCCTTGCCACTAGGCCACCAGAGCTCCCCAGAACTAATGTTAAGAGTAGGTTAAAGCTACACTGAAGGCATTGGCAAAAACAAGGCCCCAAATTACACAACAATGAATTAATACTTTTTTTTTTTTTTAAAAAGGGAACTTGGGGAGGGAGGAAGAATGTCCAGCAATCAATGAATGAAAATTCACCTTTTATGTAAACTTTCATTAAAATCACAGTTGAAAAGAGGCTCCCGGAATTGATAGAATACAAATTTATATGTTTCAACAAATAGATGCAGCTTTGGATGTGCTCACTATTCTGCCAAGACATTTGGAAGACAACTGCCTTCTCAATATTTGTTCCCATTTAAAAAAAATGGTTATGCAATAGAACTTTGAAAAATCAATATCACATGTGAATAAAATCTTGCTGACAATTATTTAAAAATGACTACAATAGTATTTCCAGAAGGAGTTCCCAGAAACTCAGACTGGTTAAGAAAAGGCCGTATCACAAAGGATATCATTGCTGATGTCAGATGGATCTTGGCTGATAGCAGAGAATATCAGAAAGATATCTATCTGTGTTTTTCCCCCCTTCTCTTTCATCTTCTTTTAATTTTTTATATTTTATGCTAGTTCATTTACATAACACATATTGTTGATGAATCTTCCTCCAATACTGATGCCACACTTCTCCTCATACAGCCCAGCCTCCCTGATAATCTGTTCTGCATATAGGTTGAAAAGGTATGGAGATAGGATGCATCCCTGGCGTACACCCTTCCCAATTTTGAACCATGCAATGTTTCTAACAACTTTTGCAGTCAGAGATCAGTCGAACATGTAATCAAGATGCATTACTAGTAATGGTTGACTGGAATGCAAAAGATGGGAATGGAGAAGAAGGATCAGTAGTTGGAAAGCATGAACTTGGTGACAGAAATGAAGCTGGAGATAGGATGATAGAATTTTGCACAATCAAAAATTTATTCGTTGCAAATACATTTTACAAGAAACATAAATGCAGGCTATATACACATGAATTTCACCTGATAGTATGCATAGGAATCAGATAGATTACATCTGTGTAAAGAACCGATGGAAAAGCTCAATATCAGCTGTGAAAACTAGGCCTGTTGCTGACCGTGGAACAGATCACCAACTATTCATATGCAAGTTTAAGCTGAAGCTAAGAAGAGTGAAATGAAGCCCGCAGGAACCAAAATATGACCTTGAGTCTATCCCACCTGAATTTCAGAACCATCTCAGGAACAGATTTGAGGCCTTGAATACTAATGAGCGAAGACCAGATGAGTTATGGGAAGATATCAAGAATGTCATCCAGTAAGAGTGCAAAAGGTCATTGCAAAGATGGAGGAGGAAGAAAAGACCAAGATGGATGTCAGAAGAAACCCTGGAGCACCGAGAAGTCAAAGCAGAAGAAAGAAATCAAGACATTATTAAGTAGCTGAACAAGAGATTTCAAAAGGCTGGGTGACAAGACGAAGTAAAGTATTATAATGAAATGTGCAAAGAGCTGGCGTCAGAAAATCAAAGGAGCCGAACTTGCTCAGCATTTCTTAAGCTCAA
>NW_006399916.1:603351-606653 GCF_000299155.1 Elephantulus edwardii
AAAAAAAAGACTTGCGATGTAATACTTAATGATGCTTTGGGCAGAATATTGAGTGATCCTGCAAGTATTAAAAGAAGATGGGAAGAGTATGCAGAGTCATTGTACCAAAAGGAACTGGCAGACACAGAAGAATGTAATGAAGCAACTTATGAGCAAGAACCTATGGTGATGAAGGAAGTAGTTTAGGCTGCTTTGAAAGAATTGGCTAAGAATAAAGCCCCAGGATTAGATGATATACCAATTGACATATTTCAGCTAATACATGCTGCCCAATATGTGCTCACCAAGTTGTGCCAAGTAATCTGGAGAACAACCACTTGGCCAACTGACTAGAAGAGATCTATATTTGTTCCCATTCCAAAGAGAGGTGATCCCACAGAGTGTGGAAATAATCGAACAATATCATTAATATCACATGCAAGCAAGATTCTGCTGAAGATTATCCAAAAATGACTGGAACAACATATCAATAGAGAATTACCAGGAGTGCAGGCTGGGTTAGACGGGATCGTGGTACTAGGGATATTGTAGCTGATGTTAGATGGATCTTGGCTGAAAGCAAGGAGTACCGGAAGAATGTCTATCTTTGTTTCATTGATTATGCAAAGGCTTTTGACTGTGGGGATCATAACAAACTGTGGCTAACTCTGAGAAGATTGGGAATCCCAGAACACTTGATTGTGCTAATGTGAAACCTATACTTGGACAAGGAGGCAGTTGTCAGAATAGAGCAAGGAAACACTGCATGGTTCAAAATTGGGAAGGGTGTACACCAGAGCTATATCTTGTCTCCATACCTTTTCAATCTTTATGCAGTATAGATTATCCAGGATGCTGGGCTCTATGAGGAGAATTGTGACATCAGGATTGGAGGAAGAATCATCAACAATCTGCATTATGCAAATGACACAACCCTAATTGCTGAAACTGAGGAGGATGTGAAGCACTTCTGTGGAAGGTCAAGGGCTGTGGTCTTCAGTATGGATTGAGGTTCAATATCGAGAAAACAAAGATTCTCACCACTGGGCTGACTGGCAGCATCATGATGGATGGTGAAGAGATTGAAATTGTTCATAGTTTTGGTTTGCTTGGCTCCACAGTCAAGACTCTTAGCACCAGCAGCCAGGAAATTAAGAGACATATCGTGATGGGAAAGTCTGCAGTTAGAGACTTCTCTAAAGTACTGAAGTGCAACAATGTCAGTCTGGAGACAGGTGTGCCTGATATGTGCCATGGTCTTTGCAATCACTTGCTATGCATCAGAGAGCTGGACAAGGAGTTGGGAGGATAGAAGGAGAATTGATGCCTTTGAGCTGTGATGTTGGAGAAGAGTATTGAATATACCATGGACTGCCAAGAAAATGAACAGGTTTGTCCTGAAGAAGGTGGTGAAGCCTGGCTGCTCCTTGGAGGCAAAGATTCTGAAGCTTTGTCTGACATAGTTTAGACATGTTGCAAGGAGGGACCAGTCCTTGGAGAGGGAAGTAATGCTTGTGAGTGGAGGGACAGTGCAAGAGAGGAAGACCCTCTATGAAGTGGATTGATTCAGTGACTGGGGTAATGGGGGTAGGTGTGTCTGTGATAGTAGATTGGCACAGAATAGGGCAGAGTCTAGGGCTGTTGTACATAGGGTCACTATGAGTCACAGGTGACTCGATGGCACATAACAACAACAGTGTTTCCTTGCTCTGTTCTGATGACTGCCTCATGTCCAAATACATGTTTTGCATTAGCACTATCAAGTGTTCTGGGATTCCCATTCTCCTCAGAGTCAGCCACAGTTTGTTGTGATCCACACAGTCAAAAGCCTTTGCATAATCAATGAAACACAGATAGGCATTCCTCTGGTACTCCCTGCTTTTAGCTAAGATCCGTCTAACATTAGCTACAGTATCCCTAGTACCACGACCCCTTCTAAAGCCAGCCTGCACTTCTGGCAGTTCCCTCTTCATGTTCTATTCAATTCATTTTTGGATAATCTTCAGCAGAATCTTGCTTGCATGTGATATCAGTGATATTGTTCTATAGTTTCCATACTCTGTTGGGTCAACCTTCTTTGGGATGGGAACAAATATAGATTTTTTTCCAGTCAGTTGATCAAGTGGTTGTCCTCCCGATTTCTTGGCGCAACTTGGTGAGCACATGTAGGGCAGCATCTGTTAGCTGAAATATGTCAGTTAGTATACCATCAATTCCTGAGGCTTTCTTGCGTTATTCAGATGACACAACCTGCTTATTGAAACGGAGGAGGACCTGAAGTGCTTGCTGCAGAAGGTCAAGGACTGCAGCCCTCACTATGTATTGAGGCTCAATATCAAGAAGACAAAGATTCTAACCACTGAGCCGATTGGCAGCATCAGGATGGATGGTGAAGGGATTGAGGTTGTTCACAGCTTTGGATTGCTTGCCTCCACAGTCAACACTGTTAGCACTGGCAGCCAAGAAATTAAAGGACGTATTGTGTTGGGAAAGTCTGCTGTTAGGGACCTCTCCAAAGTACTGAAAAGCAATGACATCACTCTCCATATTAAGGTACCTGATACAGGCCATGGTCTTTGTAATCACTTGCTATGCATCAGAGAGCTGAACAATGACTAGGAAGGATCTATCAAAGGATAATTGATTCCTTTGAACTGTGGTGCTGGAGAAGAGTATTGAAGGTACCATGGACTGCTATGAAAATTAACAAATTCAGCCTGGTTAAACCAGGCTGCTCGTTGGAGGCAAAGATTCTGAAGCTTCGTCTGACATACTTTGGACATGTTGCAAAGAAGGACCTTTCCTTGGAGAAGGATGTCATACTTGGGAGGGTGGAGAGACAGCGCAGGAAAGGAAGTCCCTCTATGAGGTGGATTGATTCAGTCAGTGGGGTAATCAGGGTAGGTTTGTCAAAGACAGTGAGATTGGCACAGGATAGAGCAGGGTTTAGGTCTCTTGTGCATAGGGTCACTGTGAGTCACAGGCGACTCGGCGGCACATAACAACAACAACAACAACAACAAGGGTTTCAAGAGTTCATCCAACCTTCATGGCTGCAGGATGTCCGGATTTCCTGAGAATTTGAAATGCTATTTTGTGTTTCTCTTTTCAAACAGGAGTCACTATGGAAACTTCCAACAAAAGATTCAGTAATAATAGCTGACCACTCACCCACTCTTCTTGTCTCATGGTTGTTGTTGTTGTTATGTGCCGTGGAGTCGTTTGCGACTCATAGCGACCCTATGTACAACAGCCCTAAACTGTGCACTATCCTGTGCCAATCTCATTGCCTCTGACACACCCATCCCGAGTACCCCAGTCAC
>NW_006399916.1:607167-607986 GCF_000299155.1 Elephantulus edwardii
GAAAGCCCAGAATCCCTGTGAATGTTCATTGAAACTAATAAAATTTAATAATAATAAAAAAAGAAAGTAGCACAGAAGACAGAAGCCAGCTTTTGCCATATCCCTTGCAGAACTTGCAGGATTTGTGGCATGCTATGCCTAAACCCATGCTATGCAAACCCAGAGGCAAGCAGTTTGAATCGACCAGCTGCTCCACAGGAGAAAGACGGACAACCCTCTCGTGCAATTTACTGCCTCTGAAAACCCACTGGAGGGTAAACTATGGGTTGTTTCCAACTTGATGGTACACAACAACAGCCTGCCTAAATGCAGTGTATTGTAATAATACGTGCAAAGAGCTAGAGTCAGGAAATAGGGAAGAACTCACTCAGCATTCCTCAACTAAAAAACAAAGTGTCAAGTGGCAATAATGAAGGATACCATGGGCAAATCCTTGAATGATCGAGGAAGCAAAAAAGAAGATGGACAATGAGTCACTGCACCAAAACAGGATTGACTGACATGGAGCCACTTCAGGAAACAGCATACGATCAGGAACCAATGGTGATGAATAAAGAAGATCAAGCTGTTCTGATGGCATTGGCAACCGGCATATATCAGCCAGCAGAGGCAACCCTGGCTGTACTCACCAGGTTCTAGCAAGAATTTTGTTTTGTTCTGTTTTACTTAAATTTATTATTCATTTCAATAAAAATTTACAGAGAAAAAAAAAAAACCAAGTGAATGCAAAAACCATGGCCTGTATCAGGCGGACCTTAGTCTCCAGAGAGACACTGTTGCTCTTGAGTATTTTGAAGAGGTCCCTAACCGCAGACTTTC
>NW_006399916.1:609796-611550 GCF_000299155.1 Elephantulus edwardii
CTTCATTTCTTTCACCAAGTCCATGTTTTCCAACTACTGATTCTTCTTCCCTGTTCCCAACTTTTGCGTTCTAGTTGCCCATTATTATCAATGCATCTTGATTGCATGTTCGATCTATCTCTGCCTGTAAGAGTTGGTAGAAATCATCTATTTCTTCTTCTTCTTTGGCTCCGGTTGTTGGTGCATATATCTGGATGATAGTAGTGTTCACTGGACTTCCTTGTAAGTATATGGATATAATCCTGTCATTCACAATGTTGTACTTCAAGATGGACCTAGAAATTTCTTTTTTGACTATGAAAGCAACTCCATTTTTCCTCACCTTTGCATCTCCAGAATAATAAAGCATATGATCATCTGACTCGAAATGCCCCATGCCAGTACATCTCATCTCTCCAATGCCGAGTATGCCAATATTTATGCGTTCCATTTCTTTCTTAAAAATTTCTAATTTTCCTACGTTCATGGTTCTCACATTCCATGTTCCAATCACTAGTGTCTGCTTACAACTGTTCCTCTTCCTTTGTATTTCCATGCTTGACAGTTCTACCTAGGTTGCCCTTTCTGTTCGTCTACGTGTGTGGTGTTGTATATAGGGTTTTCAGAGGCCTGCCGTTTCAGAAGTGGATGGCCAATCCTTCTTCCTAGTCCGTCTTAATCTGAATGTTTAGATTTAGAGGAGTATCTGACAGACAGCAATTTGTGGGATAGTGAAAGATAAATCTCTCATTTTGGAGTTGACCATTAGTTACAGTGTAGTCCCTGCCCTTATCCCAGTGCCTTAACCCACTTATTTCCCAGCTCCACCCTCCAGCAGGATCCCACTTCACTTCTACCAAATGCCTTCAGAATTAATTAATCTCCCAATTTCCGACCCATGACCTGACAGCTTGTCAGAGAGATTTTTTTTTTCTTCTTCCTGTGTCCAGTGTCTCTTAAGTTTACTTGTACTGTCTCCGAAGGGATGGTGATGTGTCCTGTAGAACTCCTGTATAGATTGTGTTTTCCTTCTGGCTCCTGCATCTGCCAGAGGTGGCAGGAAATTATCCATATGCTCCATATTCCCCTCTTTTTCCTGCCTCCTTATCTGCATTCCTCTTTTGTTCCAGGACGTATTATCACTTTAAAGATTCCTTGTGTCTAGCACAATGTATACCTTCTGTTGTTCTTGTCATTAGGTGCCATCAAGTCAATTATGCCTCATAGTAACTCTGTGAACAACGGATCTAAATCCTGCTCTATCTTGCACCATCCTCACATCCCTGTTATACTCGAACATGTTTCTGCAGTCACTGTATCTGTCTTGTTTGAGGGTATTTTTATCCTTCTCTGACTTTCCACATTTCGAGCCCTGCTGTCTGTTTTCAAGGACTGGCCCCTCCTCAAAGTGCGTGAGGAGTTTCATCATACTTTCCTCTAAGGAGCACCTTGGTGAACTTTCTCCAAGAAAGACTTGTTTGTTCTTTTGGTAGTCCATGAGATATTGAGTATTCTTATCCTACACAAAACCTCAAAGGTATTGATTCTTCTGTCATCCTTATTCATTGTCCATCTTTCAGAAGTATAGCAATACTTGAGAAGACTATGGCTTGAATCAAGTGCCACTTAGTCTTTAAAACTGATACCACTTTTCCTTAGCACATTAGAGTGATCCTGGATAGCAGATTTTCCACATGGAATCCAGCTTTTGGTTTCTTGACTATGGTAGCATGGATATTGATTGTTGTTGTTGTTGTTGTTGTTACGTGCCGTCG
>NW_006399916.1:613410-613962 GCF_000299155.1 Elephantulus edwardii
CCCTAGTACCACGACCCCTTCTAAACCCAGCCTGGATTTCTGGCAGTTCTCTGCTGATGTGCTGTTCCAGTCGTTTTTGGATAATCTTCAGTAGATTCTTGCTTGGATATTGATTATGGACTTAAATAAAATGAAATCATTGACAACTTTAGTCTTTTCTCCATGTGTCATGTTGTTTCCTATTGGTTTAGTAGTGAAAATTTTTGTTTTCTTGATGTTGTCCATATTGAAAACTGCAGCAAGTACTTCAAGTCTTCCTCACTTTCAGAAAGCAAGATTGTGGCATCTGCTTATTGATTGATAAGACTTCCTCAGATCCAGGTATCGCATACTTCCTCATAAAGTCTAACTCCCCCAAATAATTTGCTCTGCATACAAGGAAGTCCAGTGAATACCACTATAATTCAAATATATGCACCAACAACCAGAGCTAAGGGAGAGGAGATAGAAGATTTTTACCAACTTTTACAATCGGAGATTGATCGAACATGCAATCAAGGTGCATTGATAATAATGCTTGACTGGAATGCAAAAGTCGGGAACAAAGAAGAA
>NW_006399916.1:616103-618480 GCF_000299155.1 Elephantulus edwardii
GCATATAACAACAACAACAACAGTTTGAATAGGTATGGGAGAAGAATATATATTTAGATCAAAAAATGAACTAATAATTTTATAGTTCAGCACTGTGACGTAATTATCATGTAGCAAAATGTGTTTTTCTACAAGATGTGTATTTAGTTTATAATTTTGTTGTTTTTTGGTGCCATCAATTTGACACAACTCATAGTTACCCTATGAACAGCAGATCTTAGCTCCATATTAGGGATGATCTTTCTCTCATTTTTAAAGATGATTTTTATTTTATATTGGTTTGCATTAAAAACTCATATGGAATGAATGGAATTCCAAAATCTCTGTAGATGTTCATTGAAATGAAAATAAATTAAAATTAAAAAAATTTAAAAAATCATGTGTTGTGTTTCATTTAAATATATTGTATTTCATCCATTCTTTGATTAACATTGTGTTTCATATGATTATGATGGCTTTCTCCAAGCATTGATTCTATTAGAGGAGAAGAGTTATCCAATCTAACATTATAATAATACTATAGTTTCCCAGGCCAAGTGTCAGAGCACTGGAGTGTCTCCCAGTTCTGGTTTGTTAACCAGGTAGAGTGCATTCTGAAGATGAATGGAGCAAAGATGAAGAAAGAATATGCACCACAGGCAGAGGAATAGCTAAAGACAGAGTAAATTTTATTAAGTAACAAAGAAATACCCTCAAGAAAGGAAGTCTGTCATTGACAGAGAGAGGAAAGAACAGACACTTGCTTTGTTTCTTAATTTTATGGCATTGCACCTCCTGAGCTCATTAGAATACTCGTCTTCTTTGTTGAGACAGGCCTTTGGTTGAACTTCATTAGTCCTGCCAGATGGATCAGCCATTGACATTTGCTAATTTATCTGCTGCTTGGATTCTAACCCTTGCTTCTCCCCCAGACCTTCATCACCATAAATATCTTTGTTCTCTCTCACCCTAACAGATTACACCTGAAAATATGCCCAAAGAAAATCAGACAAAATTTCACTTCACTTCCTTCACGAAAGATTTGTTTGTTCTTTTGGCAGTTCAGGGTAATTTAGTATGCTTCTCCAACACCACAATTCAAACACATAAATTTTTTTGTCATTCATTGTCTAATATTCAGATATATAGGAAGCAACTGTAAATATCATGGCTTGAGGCAGGTACACCTTAGTCGTTAAACTGACATTCTTGCTCTTTAGCACTTTGGAGACGTTCTTACAACAGATTTTCCCCAGTCCAGCATGTCTTTTGATTTCTTGAATGCTGCTGCCATGTATGTTAATTGTGCATTCAAATGAAATTAAATAATTAACAGCTTAAGTCTTTTCTTCATTTGGTCCAAGTGGTGAGATTTTTTGTTTTCTTGATGAAGAGATGTAAACCTTTGCTTTTCTGCAGTTAATGGTTCACCCCTTAATAATTTTCTGCAGGCAAAGTCATGTCATCTGCATAATACAAAACTCCATGTTCCAAATATTAATGAATGTTTGCAGCTGTTTCTCCTCATTTTGAGTCTTGCCACATCAGCAAATGAAAGTCCTTCACTGAGTGAAAGCTTTACTGCATTCATGTTGGACTCTGCTTTGAGGAGCTCACTCTTCCCTAGTTACATTTCTAATGTCTTTCAACCTGAGGGACTTAACTTCTGGCATCATATCCAACAATGTTCTTCCCTTTCCCATCGAGTTTTTAACGCCCTATTATTTCAGAAGTGGATGGCTAGTCCTACTTCTTGGTCTGGAAGCTCTCCTGTTATTTGAATTACCAGAGACATAACTTCTAGCATCACAACAACACACAAACCACCACAGTATGGAAAACTAACAGATGTGTGATGGCATTTTGTTGTAATTTAAGAAAATTGTAGAATATAGATAGGTCTTCCAATTTAATTACTTTCAAAGGAACATTTTGCCTATTATTCACAAAATAGTGTTTTCATATGTATATTTTTTTATATATATAAACAGAGGAACAATAGAACAGGAGATGAAAGTTAGATACAAATATTGGCCTTACCATGAACTATCTAGGGGTATGGGCCAAAGAGAATGTTGGGGGTGTGAACAAGTTGGTTTAGGCAATCTTTTACATTCCATTGTTTTATCCTACTTCCTATTGCATAATCATGTGCCTTGTTTATTTTGGTCCCCGATATCTAGAGAAAATGTTCCACCTGAAGGAATAAATACTTGAAGTTAGGAATCAGAAGAATGAACCATTTTCTTTTAGCAGATAGAAGCCAACAATAGCTTCCATGACAAATATGTCTTGAAAATGGAAAGCTTATTACTCTGAGACTACCTAGTATTATTCGATCCAGAGAGATAATTTCTGTCTGAGATAATGGGTATGGAATCTTTTAGAAGATTATATA
>NW_006399916.1:618720-631826 GCF_000299155.1 Elephantulus edwardii
CTCCGTCTAACATACTTTGGACATGTTGTGAGGAGAGACCGGTCCTTGGAGAAGGACATCATGCTTGGGAGGGTGAAGCAACAGCGCAGGAGGGGAAGGCCCTCAATGAGGTGGATTGATTCAGTGACGGATAATTGGGATGGGAGTGTCAGAGACAGTGCAATTGGCACAGGACAGAGCAGAGTTTAGGGATGTTGTATACAGGGTTATTATGAGTCGCAAGAGACTCGATGGCACATAACAACAACAACAACATCGGTGATTAATGTATTATAATATCTTTGATTTATGGTGTTGCAGAAGAGTATTGAACATACTGTGGACCGCCAAGAGAACAAACAGGTCTGTCTTGTAGAGAGTGAAACCACGTGTTTCCCTGGAGGCAAGGGTTTTGAAGTTCTGTCTCACATACTTTGGGCATATGGCCAGGAGGGACCAGTCCTAGGGGAAGGATATCATGCTTGCAAGGGTAGAGGTATAGCACAGTAGAGAAAAACCCCAGATGAGATGGATTAACACTGTAACTGGAGTCAGTAAGACTGGTTCAGGATAGTGCAGGCTCCAGACCTTTTGTACATGGGGTTGCTATGCGTCACAGGTGACTCAACAGCACATAACAACAACAACAACATTCAAAATCTCTTATTGTATATTGCCTTTTCTTTTACTCAGTTTTTCCTTTTTATTTAATTTCCCTCTCCCTACATTTTGTGTTTAAAGACTGTCGCATGAGAAAGGAAAATAGGACTTACTCATTTTCTCTTAATGTTTCAGTACAGGATTGTTCATCATTCCTTAATTTGGCAGAGAAGCTCTGCCACAGAATATCCTATAAACCCAGAGAGTGAATTGGTGGTAGATAATAATTCAGATCTCTTCTTTCACACTGCCGTACTTTTTCTCACTGTAATGCAGTTCTTAACGAAAACTAATTGTCTAAAATAAGTGCCTAGCCATTTGTTCAAGGTGGCTTTACCTTTAACATTGTCTAGGCTTCAATTTGGGGATAGGACTTTAAATAAGGTCTCAAGCTTTCCCCAAATCCAGTTTCTTTATTTTTGTAAACAGAGACTCTCTTTTAACTACAGATATCTTCTTTATATTCCGTCTTTTCTTTCCTGGAATAAACACTATTATTAATCATCAGACTGTGGTGTGTACCAATTCAGCTATCTACTTTTCTAAGAATGGACATTTCAAGGGGTCTTGTTTGCTTCATAAATTATTTAATCGTTGTTCTTTCATTTTAAAGAAATATATTTAAGAGCAAGTTTTGCTGGAGTGTTCCTGACTATCTACTTACTTGAAAGAAAGAAAGAAGAGATAGATGGAAGTTATTGCGGGGAAAAGAGGGGAATGTATATGAAGAACATGTACCTATTTCTGATATCAGATATCTAATAAAAACATCATGATCTTTATGCCCAGTGATGTGCTGCTCACACTCTGGGAGCCTTAAATACCTACTTCTATGCATATTCATGGTTTCTTCATCTCTTACAAGTAAGTGCAACTATCAGCAATCACTTTAAGAAGCAATGCATAGGAAATTGAAATAGTGTAGGAACATGTTTAGGGTCTGGGAACATGGGAGAGCAAGAAACAGACTTGGAAGAGAGGGCTGTCTAGCCTTTGTAGTGGACAGAACCTGGGCTCTAAAGTCAGCAGACTTTTTAACTTTGAGCTATGTTACCTTGAGCAAGATACTTAGTTTCTCTGGGTTTGTTACTTGATCTTTAAAATGGTGCTAATACCCTCTGTCTTTAGGATCATGAAGATTACATGAAATAAAATATCAAAATTTGCTATATTAGTCAAACTGATTACATAATTTGCCTTTGATAAGTGAAACTGAGAAAGTTCTGTTTTGTTTGAACTATTTGTAGTATATCAGAAACTGAGTGAGGATTGTTTTTAACTTTAATAAAGCAAATGAAATGTGTGAAATGCCTGGCATTAAGAAGTGCTCAGTGAATGGATAGTCTCCTCCCACATGACATACTGCTTCTGAAAATCAGCTAGAGTGTCAGACTCTGAATAGTGCACTAGCTTGCTGAGAAGGCAAAGCAAAGGGAAGAAATCAAGCTGTGAAGGAGCTGAACAGAAGATTCAAATTGTCAATTATTTTACCTTACTTGGATTCAGGAGATCAGGAGACATATTGCATTGGGCAAAGTCACAGTTTGAAATCTCTCTAAATTACTGAGAAGCAATGATGTCAATTTGTGTGCCTGATTCAGGTCATGGTCTTTTCAGTCACTTGCTCCATATCTCAGAGCTGGATGACAGTAAATGAGGATGGTAGAAGAATAATTGATACCTTTGAGTTAAGGTGTTGGAAAAGAGCACCTAATATCCCATAGACAGCCAAAAGAACAAATAACTAAGTTTTGGGGAAAGTGTAACTTAGAGTGCTTCTTGGAAGCAAGGATTACGAACCTTCTTCTATACATTGCGCATGTTGCTAGGAGAGGCTGTTTCTTGGAAAGCAACATTATCATTGGAAAGGTGGAGAGTCAGCAAAAGAGAAGAAAACCCTCAACCATATGGATTGACACAGTTGACTGCAGCAATGGGCTTACGTATATCAGAGATCATGGCCGAGGACAGAACAGGGTTCAGATCTCTTGTTCACAGGGTCACTATAAGTCATATTTGACAGCACCTAACAATCATGATGTTGTCAATGGACCAGACAACATTTGATTAAGCTGTTGTTGTTATATGCTGTTGAGTTACCTGTGTCTAATAGCAACCCATTGTACAATAGCTCTGAACACTACTTTATCATGAGTCAGTCTGTCTCCAACACAAATACCCACATTACCCCAATCACTGTGTCAGTAAATCTTCTCCATGGTTTTCCTCTCCTTTACTGTTCCTTCACACTTCCAAGCCTGATATCTTTCTCCAAGGACTGTTCCTTCCTGGAAACATGCCCAAAGTATGTGAGATGGAGTTTCAAAATCCTTGCCTCCGAGGAGTGTCTTGGTTTCACACTCTCTAGGATAGACTATTCTCTTGGCTGTTCATGGTATGTTCAATAGTCTTCTCCAGCATCAAAACTCAAAGATACTGATTTTTCTTCCATCACCCATAGTCATTGTTCAGCTTTCTGATGCACAGCAAATAGCTGCAAAGATCATGGCCTAGATCAGATACACCCTGGTCTCCTGACTGATATTGTTGCTCTTCAATACTCTGGAGAGGCCCCTGCCAGCAGATTTTTCTAACGCACTTTGTCTTTTGATTTCCTGACTTCTGGTGTTAAGAGTGTTGATTGTGAAACCAAGCAAGCTGAAATTGTGAGCAATTTCAATCTCTTTTCCACGTATCTTGGTGCTGCCAATTGGTCCAGTGGTGAGAATTTTTCTTTTCTTGATATTGATCTTCAATCCATATTGAAAACTGCAGTCCATGACCTTTTGCAGCAAATGCCTCCGAGGTCTCCTCAGTTTCAGCAAACAAGGTTGTGTGATCTGTTTAACACAGGTTATTGATAAGTCTTCCTCCAATCCTGATGCCGTATTCCTCCTCATAAGTTCCAGCCTCCTGAATGATCTGGTCTACAAACAGATTGAGAAAGGTAATGAGACAGGACTCATTTCTGACACACTCCTTTCCTTTCCTGATTTTGAACCATGCAGTGTTTTCTTGTTCTGTTCTGACGACTGCGTCCTGGCCCAAGTGTAAGTTTTGCTTGAGCACAATTGAATGTTCTGGGATTCCCATTTTTCTCAAGTTTAGCCACAATTTGTTATGATCCACACAGTCAAATGCCTTTGTATAGTGAATTGAACACAGGTAGACATTCTTCTGGTACTCTCTGCTTTCAGACAAGATCCATCTCACATTGGCTATAGTTTCGTTAGTGTCTTCTAAATCCAGCATGCACATCGGGCAGTTCTCTGCCCATGTTCTAGTCATTTTTGGATAATTTTCAGCAGGATTTTGCTTGCATATCTTATTAGTGATATTGTTTGATAATTTGCACTTTCAGTCAAATCACCTTTTTTTTGAATGGGAATAAATATGGATCTCCTCTAGTCAGTTGCCAGGTTTCTTGGAAGATTTCTGGAGGAATTTGTTGTTGTTATGTACCATTGAGTCCTCTGCGACACTCATAGCCACCCTATGTACATTAGCCTCTGAAACTTGCCCTATTCTGAGCCAATCTCATCATCTCAGACCTAATCCAATTTCTACAGTCACTGACTCAAGCCATCTCATCCTGGGTCTTCCTCTCCTGTGTTGGCCCAATTGTGACAGTTTTTGTCTTCTTGATGTTAAGCTTCAATCCATATTGAAGACTACAGTTCTTGATCTTCTGTAGCAAACACTTGAGATCCTCTTCCATTTCTGCAAGCAAAGTTGTATCATCTTCACAATGCAGGTTGTTGATGAATTTTCTTCCAATCCTGATGCCACATTCTTCCTCCAGAATGATCTGTTCCATATACAGATTGAAAAGCTGTGGAGGCAGTAAGCATCCCTGATGCACTCCTTTTCTGTTTTTGAACCGTGTAGTGTTCCTTTGAACCTTGCTCTGTTCTGATGACTGCTTCCTGGTGCAAGCATAGGTTTCACATGAGGATAATCAAGTGTTCTGGGATTTTAACACAGATTTGACCTTTAAAAAACAAACAAACAAAAAATGATAGGTCCTATTTATCACTCCCTTATTTTTCATGAATAAAAATTCATACAACATAGAGTTCACCATTTTAATTATTTTGAGCTCTAATGGCCTACTGGCAAGAAGATACGCTGTTCTCTCAAAGATACGCAGTTCTCTCAAAGATATGCAGTTTGAGACCACCAGCTGCTCCGTGAGAGAAGGATAGATAATCTCCTCCCTGCCTCTGAAAACCCACCAGAGGATTAGGTACAGGTTGGTTTTAACTCTACAGTATACAACAACAACTATTTTGAAGTATATAATTCAGTGGCATTTAGTACCTTCACAGTGTTGTACAATCATCACCATTCTTTAATTCCAAAACACTTTCATAACCCCAAAAAGAATCGCTCAGCTCGTTTCTGTCAAGTTGGAACCCACTCATAAATGTACAGCCCATTTTCAGAGATTGTAAATAGCATGGAGAAAATTGGTCATCTTACTCCTGTAGAGCAACTGGTGGCAATTCCTTAACACTACGCCTCCAGAGCTAGTAGCTATTGATCAGTCACTTCCATTTCCCTTCTCTCACCCCCAAGTATCCACTAATACATATTCTTTCTCTATAGATTTGCTTATACTGGATATTTCATATAAATGAAAACATATGTGACCTTTTGAATATTTATGTATTTTCCTTAGAATGTCTGCAAGGCTTATCAGAACATTATATCTTCTGTGTCAGGGTTGTATACTTTTCCCATATCTATCTGATCTGTATGCTGAGCAAGTTATTAGAGAAGCTGGACTCTGTTAAAAAGTATGTGGCATCAGGATTTGGAGAAAGATTCATCAATAACATTTGTTATGCAGATAACACAACTTTGCTGTAAGTGAGGAGGATTTGAAGTACTTGCTGCTGAAGATCAAAGAATATAGCCCTGAATATGCATTGCATTTCAGTGTGTAAAAAAAAAAAAATCTCACCACTGAAACAATAGGCAACAGCATGGTAGATGGAGAAAAGATTGAAACTGTCAACAATTTCATCTTACTTGGATCCACAATCAACACACTTGGTACCAGATCAGGAGATGTACTGTACTGGGAAAGCCTGAAGTCAGGATTTCTCCAAATTATTGAGGAGTACTGATGTCAGTTTGAGGGCTAAGGTACACCTGATGCAGGTCATGGTCTTTTCAATCCCTTGCTATGCATCAGAGAGCTGGATAATGAATAAAGATGATAGTAGAAGAATTGATGCCTTTAAGTATGGTGGTGGAGAGGAGTACTGCCAAAAAATAGATATGTTGGAGAAGATGAAGCCAGTGGGCTCATTGGAGACAAAGTGGATAAAGCTTTGTCTTTCATACTTTGGCCATATTGAGACACTGTTCCTTGGAGAGATGCATCATGCTGAGAAAGGTGGAGATTTGGTTAAAGAGAGGAAGACAGTCAACTAGATGGATTGAAATGTAACTGCAGCAATGGACTCAGATATATCAGAGATTTTGAGTCTGGCACAGGATAGGATAGGAGACAGGGTTCAGATCTGTTGTTCATCTGGGCACTAGATCCTACTCAACTCGATGGCATCTGACAATACAACAGCATGACCATACCAGATTTTGGTACCTCCTGTATACATTAATAAACATTTGGTTTCTTCGTGTGTGTGTGTGTGTGTGTGTGTGTGTGTGTGTGTGAATTGTGCTACTATGTTTTTATATTTCTGTTTGAGCACTTATTCTTAGTTATTTTGGGTACATACCTGTCAGTGGAATTTCTGAGCTGTATACTCCATGTTTGTTTTCTACAGTGTTGCTCCATTTTATATTACACTAAGAACATATGGAGGTGCTCTGGTGGCATTGTGCTACTCATGTGTCTCTGGTGGTTTGAATCTACCAGTTGCTCCTTCTGCTAAGATTTACAGCCTCAGAAACCAAATGCAGGGTTGCTGTGAGTTAAAATTGACTCAGTGGCTATTAATTTTAGGACTACATTAAGTAAGGTATAAGGGTTTAATTTATCCACAAGTTCATAGACACACATTATTGTGTATGTTGTATTGTATCCATTCTATTGAGTGTGAAATGAGCTCTTGTAGGATAGTGGTTATAGTACTTGCCTGCTAACCAAAAAATCAGTTGTTCCAATTTTTCATCCATAATGTGAAATATCCCAGCAGGTTCATAGTGTCTCCTTGGAAACTTCTGTGAAGCAGTTTGACTCTGTTGTGTAGGGTCATTTTGAATCCAAATAACAATGCAGGGGGTTTAATGGGTGTGAGTATTGTGGTTTTAATTATTGTTTCTCTGAAGACTAAAAAATTTAAGTTGTGTTTCAATGTGCTATGTCAAGTCCTGTGCCCATTTTAAAATTGGGCTTGAGACTTTTTTTGTTGCTATTATATATATATATATATATATAATTGGCCATCCACTTCTGAAATGACAGGGCTTTGAAAACCCTATATATAACAGAGCACACTTAGACCTTAGTGCTTGGACTAGCAGACATGGCAATTGAAACTGAGACCTTAGAAGTGGAAACATGGAGAAGGAGGAACAGCTGTGACACTAGTGATTGGAACGTGGAATGTGAGAAGCATGGATGTAGGAAAATTGGACATTGTTAAGAAAGAAATGGAATGCATAAATATTGACATAGTAGGTATTGGTGAAATGAGATGGCTTGGAATGGGATTCTGAAGCTTTGTCTGACATATTTTGGGCATGTTGTAAGGAGGGACTGGTCCTTGGAGAAGGACATCATGTTTGGCAGAGTGGAAGGACAGTGCAGGAGAGGAAGACCCTCGATGAGATGGATCGATTTTGTGAGTGGAGTGGTGAGAACGAGTGTGTTTGAGACGGCAAGGTGGGCACAGGATAGAATGGCATTTAGGGCTCTTGTACATAGGGTCACTATGAGTCGCAAGCGACTCGATGGCACATAACAACAACAACAAAAACAACATCATTATATATTTTAAATAGATCTCAGATGTATGATTTTAAAATCTTTTTCTCTCACTCTGAAATTATCTTTTCACATTTTCTGTAGCATCCTTTGTTGTGTAACTTTTAAAAACTTTGTTGAAATTAAACTTATCCTTTTTTTCTGTAGTTTTTTTCTATTTTTTGTCTCATATCTGAGAAACTATTGTCACATCTAGGGTAAAGATTTACCCCTATGTTTCTAAAAGTTTTATAGTTTTTTTGTCTTCTACTTACCTCAGAATGCCTGATGAAAAAACTATATAAAACATATGTGTGTTTTTTAATATGGTGTGAGGTATGAGTCCATATTCATTCTTTTCTGGGTGGAAATCCAGTGAGCCAACACCATTTGTCCAAAGGATTATGCTCTTCCTATTTATCTTTGCTTACTGAAAATCAGTTAACTCTAAGTGTTTATATTTATTCCTGAACTTTGAAATATATTCCTTTGATAAATACTTGTCCTTATGCTATGATCATGCATTTTGAGCACTGTAGCTTTGTAGTAATTTTGAAAACTATAGAGACATTTCTAAAACTTTGTTCTTATATTTTAATACTTTTTTTAGCTATACAGAGTTCCATAAATTTCTGTGAGAATATTGATATTGGATTTTCTGTTTCTATAAAGAAGGCCATTGAATTTTAGTAGGGATTGCATAGAAGCTGGAGCTAACTTTTTTTTTTACTATCTTAACTGTGCTTGTTTTTCAATCAATGTGTTTCTGTTATTTAAGCCTTGTTTAATTTCTTTTAGCAGTATTTTTGTAGTTGCTAATGTATGTCTTGATTAAATTTATTCCCCATATTATTTTTTTTTGTCATTGTAAATGGAATTGTGTTTTTTAAATTTTTTTGAGTTTTTTGTTTTTTGGTTACTTGTCGTTACTTGTCGTGTGCCATCAAATTGGATCTGATTGGCACAGGATATTTTATTGAGAGTTTAGAGAGAACTGGAATTTCCATTCATTCATTCTTGAACATCCCTCTCCGGTGACCCCACCAGTTTGCTTATCACTTTGAAAAAAAATTCTTTAACTGTTGCACAGTTTCCTCACCCACTCACCTTGGTCCCCACCAAGTCTACTTTGCTATGCCACTGTTATTCTGGACTGTTGTCATGCAAATGATACATAAGCATATATTCCTTTTAAGCAGTTCTTTCCCTCATCTGTTTCAATGCAGTTTATGTTATTTATTCCCTATTCCCTTGGTTTCTCCCCAACCCCATGTCATAACAGTGGCACTATGCAGCATTTGTGTTTTTGTGACTGAGACATTTCACTCAGCATAATGTCCTCGAGGGTCACCCATTTTGAATAATATTTCATGAGTTCCTTGTTTTTCAGTGCTTCATACTATTACATTGTGTGAATATGCCACAGATTCTCTATCCATTCGTTTGTTGATGGGCACTTGAGTTGTTTCCATCCCTTTGCTGTTATGAACAACGCAGCGATAAACAAGAGTTGTCTGTTATCTGTTTGGGTGTCAGTTTTGGTATCTTGAGGGTATATTCCCAGTAGTGGAATTGCTGGGTCAAATGGTATTTCCATTTACAACTTTTTGAGAAAGTGCCATACTGCCTTCCATAGTGGTTGCACCATTTTACACTCCCAGCAACAGTGAATAAGGGTTCCACTTTCTTCACAACCTCACCACCATTTGTTGTTTGCTGCTTTGTTTAATTTTGTGATTGTTACTGGGGTGAGATGATATCTCATAGTTGTTTTGATTTGCATCTCTCTTAGAGCTAGGGATTTGGAACATTTCTTCATGTGTTTGTTTGCCATCTCAATGTCTTCTTTGGTGAAGTATCTGTTCATATATTGTGCCCATTTTGTGACTGTGTTGTTTACATTTATCTTGTTGTCGTGATAAAAGCAGCTTTACATTTTTTTTCAGATTCTTCATTACTAATGTACAAAGATACAACTCTTTTTGTGTTGACTTTATGTCGTACAACTTTATAGAATTATTTTTTTAATTAACTATACGTGTGTCTCTTAGGATTTCTTATAAGATTTCACTGTAACATTACTTCAACTCTCGACTGTATATTTGAAATTTTTTTGACAATAAAATATTAGATGGAGGGAGAAGGGTAACATAACCAAATCTGTAGACCTGCTGATTCCTCTTTAAGCACTCTCTCCTTCCCACCTTCTATTAGGTTTCAGAAGATGAGCTTAATGTCAGCTAAAGACACATGCCAGCCAGATGAATATAGTTCACTTACCAGGCTCCATGCTAGCATGACAGCTTTTTCTATTAGATGTGAGCCTACTTTTAACTAGGCCCCTTTCAACCAAGAGCGTTAGGGTCGTGAAAGCATCCCAGGCCAAGTTAGGACCTAGCTGGAGATACAGAAGCTTGTGACTCCTATCTCCTCACCCAAGTGCCCTCTTACCTGCAGTATGCCTCCAGGAAATGTGTCTTTTCATGTCTCAATTTTATTCTTGACCTTTGAACCTTTGTCTCTGGCGAAGGGATGTTTTATCATTCTGAAATAATTTTAAAATGTGATCTAATTTCCTTTAAACAAAGGGAAAACTTGCAGTAGGGAAGAGATTTGTATTTTAGAGCAAACTCAGTAAGACAAGTGACTTGAAGCCAGAATTCGGACCCAATTCCAGTTTATCATTCTGCTATTTCCGAGGGTGTAAAGGAATACGTGGTAAAAATTTCAGGAGGCAAGAGCATTTTACCACTCAAAGCCTGCTTGAGAATCCTCTTCTAGAAGTAGAATCAGTTTCTAGGAGAAGAGAGCTTCTACCTAGTTCTTAGAGAGCTCTGATGGCCTGGCGGTAAGGAATTGCATTGCTAAACCAAAGGCAGGTGAGTCAATGGAGTATTTCTTGCCCTTGGCTGGAGGTTCAGCTATGAGTTGGTTCTGACTCCATTGTACATAACAACAGCTACAACAACCCAGCTTTTAAGAATGTAAGAACAGTTTCAGCCCTCTACTATTTAGATTTTTTTTTTTTTTTGCTCAACGTCAAGAAGACAAAGATTCTCACCACTGGACCAATTGGCAGCATCAGGATGGATGGTGAAGAGATTGAGATTCTTCACAGCTTTAGTTTGCTTGGCTCCACAATCAACACTCTCGGCACCAGCAACCAGGAAATTAAAAGACGTATTGCCATGGGAAAGTCTGCTGTTAGGGACCTCTCCAAAGTACTGAAGAGCAATGGTGTCTCTCTGGAGACTAAGGTGTGTCTGCTACAGGACATGGTCTTTGTAATCACTTGTTATGCATCAGAGAGTTGGACAAGTTGGACCAAGGATGATAGAAGGAGAATTGATGCCTTTGATCTGTGGTGCTGGAGAAGAGTATTGAGAATACCATGGGCTGCTAGGAAAACAAACAGATTCATCCTGAAAAGGGTTAAACTGGGTGGCTCCTTGGAGGCAACTCTGTCAAACATACTTCGGACATGTTGTAAGGAGGGACTGGTCCTTGGAGAGGGATGTCATGCTTGGGATGGGGGAGGGACAGCGCAGGAGGGGAAGGCCTTCTATGAGGTGGATTGATTCTGTGACTGGGGTAGCCGGGATGGGAGTGTCAGAGACAGTGCGACTGGCACAGGACAGAACAGAGTTTAGGGCTGTTGTACGTAGGGTCACTATGAGTTGCAAGTGACTCGACGGCACATAACAACATGTACCAGCTGTTATCTACCAGGATCAAGAATCTCCAACGTTAAAATCTCCCCAAATCTTTGATTCACTCCCTAATTTTCATAATCTATTCCAAAGCTTTTTCTTAGCCATTTTAAGAGGAAAAAAAAATGGACAAGGGACCATGAGTTAAATTTATATAGAAATTTGCCCAAGAAATCTTTGTCCTCTTAGTTTGTCATTAGAGAGAGATTATGTCTTGAGGCTATTATTTTGTTCCCTAGCCCTCTTGCCCTGGTTACTAAGGGAGCTTTGGTGGCCTAGAAGTAAGAAGCTGCACTGCAAACCCAAAGGCGCACAGTTCAAATCCATCACTTGCTTTGTGGGAGAAGGATGAGCAGTCTCTTCGTGTGTGATTTACAGCTTCTGAAAACCCACTAGAGGGCCAGCTGTGAGTCAGTTCCAACTCAGTAGCACACAACAACAAGTACAGTATAGTACTTAGTGTATAGCAAAAGCTAGACATTGTATGAACTTTTGATGAGCTGGATAATTGTTGTCTTCCTCAGTGCAGGATTTGGACTTGTTCACACCTGTATTCCTTGTTTATCTCTTAGTATATAATAATTAGTCTATCATTTTTAAGGAGAAGTAATTGAATTGAGATTATTACTTCTCTCCTTGGTATCTCTTCTTATAACTAGGCCTTTCTCAGGCAAGAGCTTCAAGACCCTTAAAACATCATTTATGTCCAGATCACAGGGTTAGTGATATCCAAGAAAAGATAGATTGAGCTTATTAGTGGATTCATAGGGTTACATATCAGCTCTTGTGGGAACATGTCCTAGATAAATCAAAGACTGGTAATAATGAATCCATAGCACCAGACAGCAGAATCTGTAGTTTCTGCTGAAATCCAGAGAAAGGAAAAAAAAATTTTAAAAAAAGGTCAAACGCCTCTTGATTTCCAAACTTGAAAGTGGGGATTTTTTGTGAGGATGCTATTTCAGTTTACGAATGTGGAAAAGGAGAACAGGTTCAGAAAAAGATCAGGAGAGGTAGCTAGGAATCTGGGGTGTAATAGGGGACAGGAATGGCCTGAATGGATACTTGCTCATCCTTGTAAAGGAACTTTTTGCTGGATAGTTGTTTCCTCAGAATATTGACTATTGTGGGTTTGACCTAAACAGTCACCTTCCCAAACTTTTCTGAGTCTTTTGAACCAGAGTGAACATTGTGTACTTTATTGGAAGAACAAGAAGGCATTTTATTGCCAACCCAAAAGCACGAGGTTTGACTCCACCAGCTGTTCTGTGAAAGAAGGATGGACAGTCTCCTTCTGTGCAATGCACAGCCTATGAAAACCTATTACAAGTTCAGCTATTAGTCTGTTCCTGCTCAGTGGTACATAACAACAACAGTCTGCTTCTACAGTGAAGATGCTCAGGGGAGATCAATACATTTTAGGGGTTTTTTGTCTGATACATTTTTATTAGTAAACTAGATAATAATCACAAACATCAAGATGAGAAATATATCACTGGGGGTTAACTGTAATCCAAATAATTTTGAAAAGCCTGAAATTAAAATACAATAAGGGACAGCTAGAATTTTTTTTTAACATGATAGTAAACGAAATCGGAACCATGTTAAAAATATAATTAGATATGCTAATGTTTCTAATAAGTAACAGGTCCATAGGTCTTAGTGTATTCAGTATTGCTCATTCCTTGCCTTGCTTAAGGTATTATTAGAATATGTGATATGAAGCAAGATTTTACTGAAGATTATCCAAAAATGACTGGAACAGCACATCAACAGAGAACTACCAGAAGTCCAGGCTGGGTTTAGAAGGGGTCGTG
>NW_006399916.1:632876-633403 GCF_000299155.1 Elephantulus edwardii
AGGTGGATTGATTCAGTGACTGGGATAATTGGGATGGGAGTGTCAGAGACAGTGCGATTGGCACAGGGCAGAGCGGAGTTTAGGGCTGTTGCACATAGGGTCGCTATGAGTCGTAGGCGACTCAACGGCACATAACAACAACAACAACATACACCTAAATGAGCCACAGCCTTGCTATACTTCCGGTGTGGTGCTCTTTTGCACATCAATTCATATAAATTAATATTGAGCTTCACACTGATCTAGTGAATTTCAATAAGACTCATTTTGAGAAGCCATTATCTAGACAGTTAGAATTTATGTTACAAAAACTAAAGGATAGGTAGACTAATGGTCATCCCTTTAAAATGAATTCACTTTAGAGAACTGACATTATTTTTTAGAAAGAACAAACAAAAAAAAAACCCAAAAAAACAAACAAACAAAAAAAAGAACTGTGGAAAGCAGTATGGCGCTTTCTCAAAAAGTTGCAAATAGAGATACCATTTGACCCAGCAATTCCACTACTGGGAATATACCCTGAAGAG
>NW_006399916.1:634563-656569 GCF_000299155.1 Elephantulus edwardii
CTCTCCTTGAAAAGCAAAAGAAAAACTCCCTCATTGGTACACAATCCCCCCTGCACATCCCCCAACCACACCCCCAACCCCAAATATAATCTACTCTGCAACCCTCATTCCGTACTCTTATGATAAACATAATGACCTAAAATATAATACTTTTAAACTATGGATGAAATTTTAAAGCAAGCATTATTGTGAAATTGTTAGATGTTCATGAGGTAGCTACTATCATTTTCATAGGATGTACATTTTTTGGTCCATTTGATACTCTTTTAAACTTCTCACCAAAATCTGAAATTTCAGCATAATGGCCCTGTGGGAGATATATCAAGCTCATTTAGCCATGGCTGACTTTGGAATACATAAAGTCAGACCTGGATGAGTGGAAAAAAAAATTTATAATATCTGGCTTCCTTGATTTTTAATCCAGATTATGATGTTTAGAAATACAGTTTTTATCTTTTTTGTTTTGCAAAAGTGAGATATGTATGGCCTACCAGCATCATATAAATTTTATGAAAATAAATCAGTAAGTCTGGATTCTAGCCTAACTATGATCAGATAAAAAGCTAGAAACTAGGATAATATGGGTTCACAATCAAATAGCCGGTAGTTTGGCGTAAGATAACAAATACTTTTTGAATGCACACAAGGTGGGTGAAGGGAGTAAATGAAGTTTTTGCTTTTTTTTTTTAGAGCATATATTTCATTAAAGTTTATACTAATTATATTCATATTGAGAAGGTATTTTAACATAACTTTCCTTTTGATATTTTTAATAACACATACATTTGAAAAATCTCCACTGAACAAAAAATTTTCTTTTCTTACAGGTGGACATTGAAGTGGACCTAATTCGGTTTTCGTTTTTAAAAAAAAAATCAAAGACAAAGTATATAAAAAGCTAATTAATATAAATGTAACTGCTGGTCCCTGTGCCATTTTCTGTTTTCTGTTGTTTTGATGCAGGTTCTCTTTCGGTTTCATCTCTTGCTCTTTTTACTGTACCAGCTGCACCATTTTCCTCACATTCATCATTACCAAATTTTGGTTTCTTGCCCTGAAACTGTATTTTTCCTTTAGCAGAACCAGCCTAGGCGACTTTATTTCCCTTTCCTTTTCCTTTAAATTTGTGACCTTTTGACTTCCATTTGTTCGGGGATTCTTGTTGATATTCCATTTTTTTTTTAATGCTCTCTTTTCCACTTCTCCTTCCAATACTTCCCATATCACTTCTCTGTTCCTTAGTTGTGGGTTACCATTATTTGCTTCATTGGCTTTATCCAGTATTTCTTTAGCTTTTTCTTTAAATAGAATTACTTCCTCTTTTGCTCCTCTGACAAAGTCTATCCATCTTATTTCTTCATGATTTGAGAAAAGGATGTGCAAATCTTCTTTACAGGTTTGAACATCTAAGGCACCAGAAAATTTCAGCAGCAGTCAATCTTTTCTTCCAGAGATTTCATCTCAGCATCTTCTGTTAACTTCTGTTTTTCTTCTTGTTCCTGTTTAGTTTTTAATTTAACTTCCATTTTATTTCATTTTGTTTCTTCATTCTTTTTTGTAAAGTAATCTTCCTTTAAAAGTATTAGTAGGTCTTTGTACTTCTGGCCAGTGGTTTTTAAAAACTTCTTAGCACATTCATTGCTGTCAAACACAACAAATACTGACCCCTTAAATGTTCTGTGCAGTGTTTTTCTCAACTGAATACTTAGTGCTTGACCTTTGTCTTCAAACCGTTCTTTTATGTCATTGACGGTTGTATCAGTTGGGAAAACTTTAATATAACAGATCTGTTTTTTATGTCATTTTTGTACTCATCAGTCACTTATTTTAGTTTTATCTTCACTTATTTCCATAAGCTCTACTCTTGATTTCTCCAATACCTCTACTATTTCATTAAAGTACGTTATTAGACTATTTAATCTGTTGAATTTTATCATTATCTCCAAAGGTACCCATCCTTCATCTAGTTTTATCTGTTCCTTCAAAAATTTGTCCCGTGGTAAGTTAAAGTCACCAAAATAATACTCAATCTGATGACAGATTTTGCCCTTTTTTCCCCATTATCACCATTTTATGCCATTGTAGCTCTCTGAAAGTTTCCTGGATGGATCTAGTCCCAGAGAAGTGCTACACAGAATCAATACCGGTAACAGGATGTCACAATTACTAAACGCCCTATTTTTTTTTTATTCAGACACTTTTGACTTTCTCCTTGTTGGTACATATAGGTAATCTAGGGTAGTGTTTGTCAAATGTAACCTCTGAAGAGAGCAAAAGTCTTTGCTATATCAATGTCACCCAAGAGTTGCCTGTAGAGTGAATGTATTAGGTAGAAATTGCATAAAGTTAGTACAATTAATTACATCCCTTTACCTCACCTTCATGGATATGTGAAAATAATTTAAGTAGTATTACTCACAAAGCTTTCGAGCACAGGAACACTGAATCTTATTTTCATTCTTATAGAAAACTACAAGGCAATTTTTTTCACTAATGACTACTGACACATGTCATTTACGGAGTGACAGGTTTTCTAGATGCTGTGAACTTAGTGTGGTGCAGGCAGACTGGGTCTACACCCTTACCAAGGTTCAATCTGTAGCAAAAAAAAAATGCCTTTACTATTTTAAATTTGTTCTCAAAATTTATTAAAGAAATGATGTTATTGTTGTCATGTGTTTTCAAGTCACCTGCAAACCATAGCAACCCTATGTACAGCAGCTCTGAAGCCTGTCCTGTCCTGAGCCAGTCTCAATGACCCCAACACACCTACCCTCACTGCACTAGTTACTGTATCTATTCTTCTCATCTGGGCTCTCCTCCCCTGTGCTGTCCCTCCACCCTTTTGAGCATAATGTCCTTTTCAAAGGATCAATCTCACCTGGCCACGTGCTCAAAATACGTGACACAGAGCTTCAAAATCCTAGCCTCCAAGGAGAAACTTGATTTCACCCTCTCCAAGACACATCTGTTTATTTTCTTGGTGGTCTTTGGTATGTTCAAGACTCTTCTTCAGCACTACAACTCAAGGGCATCGATTCTTCTTTTGTCATCCTTAGTAATTGTCCAACTCTCTGTTCAGGCACACCTTAGCCTCTACACTGATATCGTTGCTTCTCAGTACTCTGAAGAGGTCCCTGACAGCAGATTTTCCCAGTGAAGTTCGTCTTTTGATTACCTGACTGCTGGAGCCATGAATGTTAATTGTGGATCTGAGCAAGTGGAAATTGTTCACAACTTCAGTCTCTTCTCCACCTATCATGGTGCTGCCAATTGGCCCAGTGTTGAGAATCTTTGTCTTCTAGATGTTGAGCTTCAATCCATATTAAAGACTGTAGTCCTTGATTTTCTGCAGCAAGCACTTCGGGTCCTCCTCACTTTCAGCAAGCGAGTTTGTGTCGTCTGCATAATGTAGGTTGTTGATGAGTCCCCCCCCAATCTTGATGACACATTCCTCCTCATACCACTTATCGTTGGCTCATATAAGATTTCGTCTGTTGTTTACAGCCAACTGCTAAAACTTCTGCTAGGAGTTTGCAGGTATAGTGGTCAGATTTGGACTCTTCTCCCCATGTCTATATGATTTCTTGGAAAAGGTATTTCTAAGGGTGACCATATTCATTGAGTCAAATAAAAAGGGAGGAAAGGAGAGTTCATCCCAGTTTGACCTTCTGTGCCACACTGTACTTGATCTTAATTCTGAGTTCCTGATGCCTGCACTTGTTGGTCTGGTGGCCTATGGATACTAAGCCTCACTGCCAACTCCAAGGCAGGTGGTTTGAATCGGTTGCTCAGCAGGAGAGAAATTTGCACTCTCATTGCCATTTACGGTATCTGAAAACCTACTGAATGATTAGCTTTGCATCAATTTTGACACTGATGACAATGAGTTTGAGTTTTTTAAAAGCTATGTGGAGGATATTAGAGAATATGGTGATTACAGAGCTTAATCTTATTAGAGAGTTGGTATATTTAGTGGAAGTTATCTTAGTACCATTAACTTGGAACTGCCAAGGGTGTAAATTCTATGGGAGATTGTTTCTCATTTTCCTGTGGAGCTGCTAGTGGATTCTGCCAGATAGACATAGCCTTGGATTAGCCATCAAACTCTCTATGAACCATGCCACAAGTGATCTCTTGTATAGCTGTTGTTGTTAAGTGCCGTCGAGTCGCAGACTCATAGCAACCCTATGAAGGCGAGTCCTCAATGCTTGAATGTCTTTCATCCTTTCCCCAGGTTCATAGGGTTTCCGGAGACAAACTATTATGGAAGTGGATGCCACTCCTCCTCCCAAGCTTGTTTTAATCGGAGAGCTTCACCCCACTCTCTGTCCCCATTGGGTAAATGACCATTAACACATTTGACACATCAGTGTCACAGTGTTCAGCCTCACGTCAACCACAAGTTACCACTGTACAGCAACTTATACACCCCTCTTGTATAGGGGAACCTAAAATTTAGAAAGCAAGTGCAGAAAGCCAAGCAAGATATTGATCTTAACCCTGTGCTTTCCACAGTGGTTGCACCATTTTACACTCCCACCAACAGTGAATAAGGGTTCCATCTCTCCACAACCTCGCCAGCATTTGTCGCTTGCTGTTCTATTAAATTTTGCTAGTCTTACTGGAGTGAGATGATATCTCATGGTATATTTGCACAATGGAATACTATGCTGCATTGAAAAACAAGGAACTCATGCAATATTATTCAAAATGGGTGACCCTGGAGGACATTATGCTGAGTGAGGTATCTCAGTCACAAAGGGACAAATGCTATATGGTGCCACTGTTGTAGAATGAGGCTGGCATTGGGGTGGGGGTAAGACTGAGAAAACCTGGATGAAATATGTTTACGGCATTGAAGTCTATGGGGGAGAGAATAGTCTAAAAGTATTATATTTTAGGGCATTATGTTTATCGTAAGAGTATGCAAGGAGGGTTGCAGAATGGATTATATTTGGGGGTAGGGGTGCGGTTGGGGGATGTGCGGAGGGGATTGTGTACCAATGAGGGAGTTTTTCTTTTGCTTTTCAAGGAGAGGAGCAAACGGGGGGGGGTGGGGGTTTGTGCAGGGAGAAGGGTGCAACAATGAATGAATGGAATCCCAAAATCTCTGTAGATGTTCATTGAAATGAAAAATAACCTAAATTAAAAAAAAACCAAAACAACAACAAAAAAATCAAGTGATATATTAAAAAATTAAAAACACAAGTGGAAATCTATCTTGTCCCATTTTATGGGTGAAGAAACATACAGCAAAATAAAAGAACTTGCTCAAATTCCATGTCCTTATAAAGCAACTATGCATATTTAGTTGTCAAAACTTCTTCACTTGTCTCCTCCTTCACTGACTTTATCTGCTACTTAGACTGTTAAGTAGTCAGTGTGTTGTTGACCTCATATAAAATATCTTCTGATAGATTATGTGGGAGTTTATGATAAGAAATTGGTCTAGAAATATTATGCTTTTATTATTGTTAGGTGCCATGGAGGCAAGTATGACTCATAGTGACCCTGTGACTAACTGATCTGAATTCTGTCTTATCTTGTTGCATCCTCATCATAGCTGACACACTATAGCCCATTGCTGCATCACCATGTCAATCATTGAGGGTCTCCCTCTCTTTCACTGACCCTCCACCTTTCAAAATATTGAAAGGCTATCCAAGGAATAGCCTGTCCTGGAAACATGCCCAAAGTATGTGAGATGAAGCTTCACCATCGTTGCCTCCAAGGAGCACTCTGGCTGCACTTTTTCCAAGACAAATATGTTTGTTCTTTTGGTAGTACATAAGATATTCCGTGTACTTCTCCAAAACTACAGCTCTAAGGCATCATTTTTTCTTCTGTCATCCTTATTCATTGTCTAACTTTCAGATGCATAGCAAGTGATTAATAAGACCAAGATCTGAATCAGGCACACCTTAGCATTCAAACTGACATCATTGCTTTTCAGTAACTTGGAAAGGTCTCTGAGAGTAGACTTGTCCATTGCAACATATCTCATAATCTCCTAACTGTTGGTGCTGGGGGTGTTGTTTGTGGGTCCAAGTAGGATGATCTCATGGAAAATTGCACACTTTTCTCCATCTTTCAGGATCATGATGTTATTTATTAGTCCATGGTGAGGAATTTTGGTTTTTTTTATGTTGCTTTTCAATCCATGTATGAAAGCTCTAGTCTTTGATTTCTGTATCAAGTGCTTCAAGTTGTCTTCACTTTCAACAAGCCAGGTTGTGTCATATTAATAATGCAGTTTATTGATGAGTGTTCCTCCAATCCTGATGCCACATTCTTCTTAATAAAATCCAACTTCTGGAATGGTTTGCTCAGTATGCAGAATGAATAGGTATGGAGAAAGGATGTAACCTTGACATGCAACTTTCTTAATTTTAAACCATACACTATTCTCTTGCTCTTTTCAGACAAGAGCTTCTTATTCTAGGTATCAGTTTCATAGGAGCATAATTAAGACTCCTAGGATTCCAATTCGTGTCAATGCTCTTATTAGAAGCCACCAAAATGCTCTCTAACTTAATCAATTCCCGTACAATGGGATGAAACATTAATAAAACAGCAATACTGCATCATCACATTACCTATAGTTTGTTTGTTGTGATCTATAGAGTTTTCTTTGGCTGATTCTTTGAAGCAGAATGTCAGACCTTTCTTCCTAATCTATCCTAGTCTGGAAGCACCACTGAAACCTATTAAACATCATATTAACACATAAGCCTTAGCTGACAGAGAGATTGTGGCTGCAAGGAAGGTGCACAATAGATAAGCGTTCTGCCACTGAACCACAATCACCTTGTTCTTTGGATTTGGCAAGTATTTAAAACAGCACTGTCCACTAAAAATATAATGTTAAATCCAGATATGAGCCTGATGGCGTAGTGGTAAGAAGCTGTGCTGCAACCTCAAAGGCATGCAGTTCAAATCCACCAGCTGCTCCATGGAAGAATGATGAGCAATCTCCTCTCACACAGTTAACTGCTTCTGAAATCCTCCAGAGAGTTAGCAATGGGTCAGTTTTAACTCAACAGTACACAACAACCGTAGCCATAAAAAAGGAAAGAAACCTGGGGGAGCTCTGGTGGCCTAGTGGCAAGAAGCTCCAATGCAATCCCAGAGGAGCACGGTTCGAATCCACCAGATGCTCTGCCGGGAAAGGAGGGACAATCTCCTCCTGTACCAGTCAGATCTGATTTGACGGTACACTCACACAAAAATAATAATTAAAAAAGGAAAGAAACCATGGACTATAATAATTTATTTTGCATGATAGATCCAATATAGTCTCATTTCAATGTATAGTCAATGTAAAGCAGCTATTAAAGAGATAATCCATATTGTTTTGTTTATGTTAAATCTTTGAAACTGGGTGACAAATGGAGACTATACATATGGACCTCACCTGATGGACTACATAGGAATCAGATTGATTACACCTGTGGAAAGAATCACTGGAGAAGCTCCATAGGCCAGATGTACTGTTCCAGTAATTTGATTGTGAAACATACCATCAACTACTAATATGCAAGTACAAACTGAAGCTATAGAAAAGTAAATCCACAGGAACCAAAGTATGACCTTGAATCTACCCCACCTAAATTAAAAAATCATCTTAAGAACAAGTTTGTGGTCTTGAATGCTAATGAACAGAGACTAGACAAGCTGTAGTATCAGGAATATCATCCATGAAGAAAGCAGGAGTTTTTTACAAAGACAGAGGAGGAAGAGAAGTTCGAGATGGATGTCAGAAGAGACTCTAAATATTTCACTAGAACACTGAGAAGTTAAAACAAAGGTAAGAAATGAGGAACTTAAGGAGTTTAACAGAAGATTTCAAAGGACGGTTCAGGAAGAGAAAGCAAAGTATTATAATGAAGTGTGCAAAGAGCTGGAGTTAGAAAATTTAAAGAGATGAACTCTCTCATCGATTCTCAAGCTAAAGGACCTGAAGAACAAATTCAAGCCTTGAATTTCAATACTTAAAGATGTGATGGGCAGAATATTGAAGGATGTAGGAAGAATCAAGAGAAGATGGAAGGAGTACACAGAGTCATTGTATGAAAAAGCAAAAGCCTGTGATGAAGAAGGAAGTTTAAACTGCTCTGAAAGAATTGGCAAAAAACAAGGCCCTAAGTATTGATGAAATGCCAACTGACATATTTCAACAAACATATGTGGTCCTGGAAGTGCTCACCAGGCTTTACCAAGAAATCTGGAGGACAACTGTCTGGCCAACTGGAGGAGATCCATATTTATTCTGAAATAAAGGTGATCCAGTAGAGTGTGGAAGTTATTGAACAATATCACTAATGCCACATGCAAACAAAATCCGGCTGAAGATTATAAAAAAAAAATGACTGTGACAATACATCAGTAGAGAACTATCAGAAATACAAGTTGTGCTTAAAACAGGCCATGACACCAAACACATCATTGCCAATGTCAGATGGGTCTTGGCTGAAAGCAGAGTACCAGAAGAATGTCTATTTGTATTTTATTGACAATACAGAGGAATTATACTGTGTAGATCATGAAATTTGAGAAGAAGTACCTTTTCAATATATATGCAGAAAAGATCATTAAAGAGAACCTTCTGAGAAGTGTGGCATCGGGACTGAGGAGGACTCACCAAAAGACTGTGTTCTACAGATTACACAGTCCTGCTAGCCAAAACTGAGGAGGACATGAAGCATTTACTGCAAAAGGTTAAGGACCAAAATGCTCAATATGGATTGATACTCAACATAAAAAAAAAAAAATAACTGGTCCAATTGACAGCACCATGATAGATGCAGAAGAGTTTTAAATGCTCAACTATTTCATCTTGCTCTGTTCCATAGTCAACACTTTGGGCACCAGCAGTCAGGAAATCAAAAGATGAATTACATTGGGAAAATCACCTGTCAGAAACCTCTTCAGGATGTTAAAGAGCAACTATGTCAGTCTAGAGGCTAAGGTGCACTTGAATCACTTGCTATGCATTGGAGGGCTGCACAATGACTAAGAATGGCAAAAGAAGTGATGCCTTTGAGTTGTGGTGCTAGAGATAGTATTGAATGTACCATGGACTACCAAGAGAACAAAAAGTTCTGTCATCTAGAGATTGTTATATTCTTATGCTCTACTGATTAGAACACGTGAGATGGCTTGGGATTTCTTAAGCCCAAGCTTGGGATTTCTTAAGCCCAAAGGGAACAGGAGTGGATCAGCCACAGTTTCTGGAGGATAGCAGTCATCCTGCTTCAGGCCATTGGGCCAAAAGAGAAGGACCAATATATACTGGTCTTTCACAGAATATCGCCATAACCTGGGGCATTACATGCTTATGACAGCCTAGCATCTACAAAGAAAAGATTCACATAATGTGAAGGAAGCATCCAGCTGTCTTAATCATCATGGAAGAACAAAATAACCCTGCTCCTTAAAGAGCAGACCCAATAAATACCCCAGATACAGAGAATAAGAAGAAATAAGTTGATGTGGAGTTATTTGAACAACTTCAAAGAAGGTGCAAATGATGAGAGAAATAATGGAAGGCATTAAGAAAGCAAATATTCCAGAAACAGGGAACTAGAAGAAATACGGTAATGAGAACAAACCTGAATAACTCCAGAAGAAAATACAAAATACGGGAAAAAATGGAAACTATTGATAAAGAGGTACAAGGACTAAAAAAGAAAATCATAACACAGAGAGGGTACAGCCAACACAGTAGAAGAAATTACAGAAGAGCATGAAAATGCAATCCAGAATATTAAGATAGAAATGGCAGAAGTGTCCAACATGCTGGTGGGATAAAAAAGTACAGCTGAAGAGATGAAACAGAGTCAGGAGCTGGAAGACAAGAACCTCAATGTAAACATACCAGGTGAAAAATTAGAGATGAGACATAGAGAAAATGAAGAAAACCTTGTTCTCACATGGGCTGACATCAGAAGGAACAACATATGTATGATTGGACTTCCAGAACACAAGAGGGCCAAGGAAGTCACTGAGAAGATTGTGGAAGAAGTACCAGAAGAAAACTTTCCAGATGTTATGAAGAACAGAGAAATCCACATCCAAGAAGTTCAGTGAAGATAGATGAGATCCAAAAAAAGAAAAACATCAAGACATGTCATTAAAAATGTTTTAAAAAATAACAAATAGAATACTAAAAGCAGCATGAGATAAACAAAAAGTCACCTACAAAAGGGAAACAATTAGAGTAAGTTTTAATTTATCAGAAGAAACTATACAAGCTAGAAGACAATGGATGGCATATACAGAAAGTTGAAAGAAAGCAACTGCCAGGCAAGGATCCTTTACCCAGGAAAGCTGACCATCAAATATGAAGTTAGTTTATTCACAGAAAGGAGGGTACTCAAGTAATTTGTGAAAACAAAACCAAAACTACAAGAAATTTTAAGTGAAGTCCTGCACACAGAGAAAAAGTGGATGGATCATAGTAACCAGAAATAACAGAAAAAGAAACACAGCAAAATGGCAATGGCAACAATAAGACCTGGTCTTACAATATTCACACCTAATAGAATGGACTAAATGCACTAATTAAGAAGAAAAAGCAGTAGAATGAAGAAAAGGACCAATCAATATGCTGCCTACAAAGCAAATGGCATTCACAAAAGAGCAAGGGGTAACAATACAAATCTCTGATGAAATAGACTTCAGGATGAAAACCACCATAAAAGATAAGGAAGAGCCCTACATAATGATTAAAGGCACAATAGATCAAGAAGACATAACCTGGGTAAACATTTATGCACAAAATGACATTGCTTTTGTTGTTGTTATGTGCCGTCAAGTCACGTGCATCATAGCGATCTATACATAATAGCTCTGAACTCTGCACTGTCTCATTGTCTCTGACACACTTACCCCCCATTTCTCCAGTCACTGTGTCAATCCATCTCATCTGGGATCTTCCTCTTCTGAGCTATCCCTCCATATTTGCAAGCATGATGTCCTTATCCAAGGACTGGTACCTCCTGGGCATGTGCCCGAAATATGTGAGACTGAACTTCAAAATCCTTGCCTTCAGAGAACAGTCTGGTTTCACCCTTTCCAGGACAAATCTATCGTTCTTTTGAAAGTCCATGGTATGTTCAATACTTTTTTCTAACACCACAACTCACAGGCATTGATTTTTCTTCTGTCATCCTTAGTCATTGTCCAGCTCTCTGATACATAGCAAGTAATTGTAAAGACCTTGGATTAGGTGTTCCTTAGTCTCCAGACTGACATTGTTGCTCCTCAGTACTCTGGAGAGGTCCCTGAAAGCACACTTTCCCAGTTGCAATTTATTTTGATTTCCTGACTGCTGGTACCAAGAGTGTTGATTGTAGAGCCAAGCAAGCTGAAGCTGTTAACAATCTCAATTTCTTCTCTATTTATCATAATGCTGACAATTGGTCCAGTGGTGAGAATCTTTGTTTTCTTGATGTTGGGCTTCGATCCATATTGAAGGCTATAGTCCTTGACCATCTGCAGCAAATACTTCAGTTCCACCTCGGTTTCACCAAACAGGGTTGTGTCATCAGCATAGTACAGGTTGTTGATGAGTCTTCCTCCAATTCTGATGCCACATGCCACCTCATAAAGTCTAACCTCCCAAATGATCTACATATAGATTGAAAAAGTATGGAGGTAGAGTGCATCCCTGATGTACACACCTTTAAAAATTTTGAACCATGCAGTGTTTCATTGTGCTATCCTGATGATTGCTTCCTGGTCAAAGTCTAGGTTTCGCATAAGCACAATTAAGTGTTCTGGGATTCCCTTCTTCTCAAGGTTAGCCACAATTTATTGTGATCCACACAGTCAAATGCTTTTGAATAGTCAATAAAACACAGATAGACCTGCAAATATATAACAGGACATCAGAGCTGTTTGAATTCTCCAGGAGAAAGATGTAACAGTGTTTCCATAAAAAGTACAGCTTCCAACATCCGTGGAGTATCTCTGCCCTGCTCCACAGGGTCATGGTGTGTCGGAATTGGGTAGACATGAGATTTTTTATATAACCCTTCTTGTTTGTGTCTTCATTTATTTAAAGGGAAACATGTATCTGGAGCTTTAGACATATTCTTCAGCTCTTTCCAGAAGCCCTTTGTTCAGTCACCTTTAAGATTGTCTGATTTTACTTATGTCAGGGACAGTTTAGTGGTCTATTTGAGGCTCGGCTCCTTAACAGCCTACTTTTTTATTCTTGCTGTTATTCCCATGTTCATTTCCTCTATTTCATGCATACTTGCTTTTCTTCTATCTGTTTAGACCTTCCCCTGTACCTCAATTCCTTATGAAGAGACAAGCCTAGGTTAGGTGAGAACACCTAACTGGACCCCTAAAAACAACTTGTCATGAAACTATAAAGCTAAAGTTCATGAAATTAAAAAGAGGTATTTGATCCAGAGATTTTTAATTTTTTTCCTTTTCATTAGTTTATAAAATTCTAATACAAATTTGAACAAATTCTTTCCATTTCCCTCACCCCACTACTCATCAAATTGTACAACCCAATGATTATTTCCCTCCTCCCCCTGTACATCCACCTCCCTCTGCTTCCAGCCTCTCCCACCCCTCCTGGATCCTTATACTCATTCTACAATAACGGTCTTATACAATATTTATCCTTGTGGGACTGAGTTAGTTCATGCAGCATAATGCTCTCCAGTCCCTCCCAAGTTAGGTAATAAGTTATAAAGTTTTTTCTCCTGCGTGCTGCATAGTATTCCATTGTGTACCAATATTTCTGATTTTTAAAGCAGCTGAATGTTTTTCTACACAAATTATGTAGAACCTATGTATAAAGCTGGCTCAAAGTCAAGGAAGGTGTGTGTCAAGGTTGTTCCATACATATTCAGTCCATATGCTGAGCAAATCATTTGAGAAGCTGGACTCTATGAAGAAAAATGTGGGATCAGAATTGGAGGAAGACTCATCAACAAAATGTATTATACAGATGGCACAATCTTGCTTGTTAAAAGTGAGTAGGACTTGAAGCACTTGCTGCAGAAGATCAGCCTATAGCTTTCAATATGGATTGTGTATCAGCATCAAGAAGACAAAAATCATCACCATTGGACCAATAGACAACATGATAGATGGAGAAAAGATAGAAATTATTAACTATTTCATCTTACTCGGTTCCACAATCAACACCTTTGGTACCAATAGTCAGGAGTTCAGGAGATGTATTGCATTGGGAAAGTCTTCACTCAGGAACCTATCCAAATTACTGAGGAAGAATTATGTCAGTTTGAAAACTGAAGTGAGCCTGATTAAGGCTATGGTCTTTGTAGTCACTTGCTATGTGTCTCAGAGCTGAGCAGTGAATAAGGATGACAGAGGAAGAATTGAGGACTTAAAGCTCTCATGTTAGAAAATAGAGTATTCTATGAACTTCTAAAAGAAGGAACAGATATGTCTTTGAGATGGTAAAGCCAGAATGCTCCTTGAACACAAGGATGATCACACTTTGTCTCGTACACTTTGGACATGTTGCTAGGAAAGGCTATTTCCTGGAGAGGGACATCATGCTTTGAAAGGTGGAGGGTAAACAAAAGAGAGGAATACCCTTAATGAGATGGATTGATACAATGCAGTAATGGGCTTGGGTATGTCAGAGATTATGAGACTGGAACTGGATAGGCCATGGTTCAGATCTGTTGTTCATAGAATCACTATGAGTTGTACTTGACAGCATATTAACAACATATATAAAACTTTTGAAATAAGCTGCTTTGGTTGAAATGGGACTGGGTGTTCCCTTAGATTGTCTGGGGCTCTACAGAATATGGTTTGAGAATCACTGAAGCCCAACACAAATCTTGTATTCAAGTTGATTCTGACTCATAGTGACCCTGTAAGACAGGAGAGAACAGAACAGAACTGCCTCATAGGGTTTCCAAGACTCTGAATACTTTACATGGTTGTGTAGTTTTTTTCCTGATTTTAACGTTTACAAAGTGTGTTTTTATTTTTCAGACAATCATTCATGCCCATTTTGTTCCACATCAGTTTTAACACACACACACACACACACACACACACACACACACACAGAGAGAGAGAGAGAGAGAGAGAGAGAGAGAGAGAGAGAGAGATACACAATGGATGACATTATGCTGAGTGAAATATCTCATTCACAAAAGGACAAATACTGCACAGTGCCACTGTTGTAGAACTGGACTGACATTAGGGTTGGGGTGAGACTGAGAAAGATTGGATAAATTATGTATGTTGCATTGAAACAGATGAGGGAGAGAACTGTTTAAAAGCGATATATGATTGGGTATTGTGGTCGTGACAAGAGTCCAGAATGAAGGTTGCATGATGAAGTGTACTGGGAGAGGGGGGATTGTATGCCAATGAAGGAATTTTTTTTTTTTACTTTTCAAAGAGAAGAGTGAAATGGGGGGGGAGAGGTGGGCAGGGAGAAAAATGCAGCAATGAATGAAGGAAATCCAGTCTCTGTAAACATTCATTAAAATTAATAATTAAAAAAGAGAAGTGTTTCTTTCACTGTGTAAATGTTTATATCTGTTAATTTTCCTGAATGTAGTGAGGAAGAAGTTGCATTGCTACCCAAAGGTAGGAGGGTTGAAGCCAGCAACTCCTCTGAGGGAGAAAACGAGCATTCTTCACCCCCCCACCCCCACCCCATGTGATTTATACCCTCTCACAGTCTGCTGGAGGTTCAACTCGGAGTAGGTTTGAACTTGGCAGCAATGTGGTTTTGTTTTGAGTTGAATTAATTTTCTAATCCTCCACCTTCTCCTCCCCGGTAACCACACTAGACTAAATCTGTATGTAAAACTTTCTCTAGCTTTTTATAACCATGATCTTACACAGTGTTTGTACTTTTGTGACTCACTCAGAATAATGTCCTCTATAGGAAGCTCTGGTGGCCTAATTGTGGTAGCTGTGCTGCCATCCCACAGCCCTGAGGTCTGCATTCACTAGCTGCTCTACAGAAAAAAGCTAGGCAGTCTGTTCCCATGCGATAGAACTGCCTCTGAAACTCACTGGAGGGTCAACTATGAGTTGGTTCGGACTCAGTGGTACACAATAACAATGTCCTCTAGATGTATACATGTTTTGTGTAAAAGCAGACTGTCCCATCTTTTTCCTACAGAAGAAGAATGATTGGTGGGTTCAAACCATTGTCATTATGGTTAACAGCTATATACTTAACTACTGCACCAGGATTCCTTACTAGGCAAATAAGTAATACTCTGCCATCAAGTCAATTCTGACTTACAGCCACGCTGTAGGAGCTGCTAGATCTACATCATAGGGTTTCCAAGATTATAAATCTTTACAGAAGCATATTGCATCATCTTTTTCTGGAAGAGTGATTGGTAGGTTCAAATCTCCAACTTTTTGTCATTATTGTTGAGTACTGTCAAATCAGAACCGAATCATAGCCGACCCTCCACTGGGTTTCAGAGGCAACAAATCACAGGGGAGGAGGTTGCCTCCCTTTCTCCTGCGGAGCTGTTGGCATGTGCCTTTGCATTGGCATCACAATTCCTTACCAGTAAGCCACCAGGCTCCCAACCTTTCCGTTAGTAGTTAAGCTAACCATTGGACCGCCAGGGCCCCATTGACATGCTGATACATTCAATCGCCATTGTGGCAGAACTGACCCATAGCTGGCTTTCCAGTGGGTTTCCAAGGTTGTAAGTCACAGAAGAGATTTCCCATGTTCTCTTGTGGAGCAGCTGGTGGATTCAAATGGAATACCTTTGGGTTGGCAGCATAGCTCTTTACACCTAGGCCACCAGAGCTCCAGTAGTTGAGTTCAATCTCATTATAATCCAAATGGTGCAGCAGAGACCTCTAGAGCAGCTTGCAACATACAGCAAGTTCATGATAACACCTACACCTGAACTCAGATTTCCTTTCCAGGCCAGTGCCCTTTTAACCACAGTTTGCTGTTTTGAGCTGTTTTCCAAAGGGGAAAAAGCAGTAACAATGAGTCTTTTATATCCCTCTCAATGAGAACTGACAAAGTCCACCTCCCCTGTCCCATTGGTAAGCTGTGTGGACCTCCTGTTGTTCCTGTTTTTCTCTGGGATCCAAGCTGAGGCTTGTCTCAGCCTTTGTTCTGTTCCCAGTTTTTGTAGTGCCAAGGATAGGGAAAGAGCGGAATTAGGCAGGCTGTGATGGCACAGATGTGTCCTGTTTCTTGGCCAGTTTAACTGTATCTTTCTGAGGAAGTTGAATGCCATGGCCAGGTGTGTTTTCCAGGGCCTTCCAAGACATTGGCAGTGATAGATGTTTATCACTGCAATTTCCTCATTAGCTTCAATTTTTTGTAGGCCTCTAGCCACTACCTAAGGGAATACATTGCAGCCTTTACTCTCAGGGTATCATCAATCATTCAGAAGAACCCTTAGGATCCGGCCATAACTTACCTTTGTATCTTTATTTTCTAGTGCTCCTTCATGCTTCGTCTGTTGACTCCCAGGACACAGATGCACTGTTTTATTGCTGTGAGATCTTGCTTGTATTGTTTTCTTCCCTTCTCATCTTCACCTGTTAAAATCCCACTCATATTTCCAGATACAGCTTAAATACCACTTCTTCAGAATCCTTTCTTGGTTTCCAATCTTGTGCACCACCCCTCTGTTGAAGTCTTGAACATTTAATTTCACTTCTCATGATTTCTCACCTTGAGTTTTGTACACAGCACCTTCACTCAGACCATGTCGTTTCTCGTTACTGTACCTTGATATCTACTCCCATTGTTCAGAATCCACGCTTTCACTTCACTTTTGCCTTAACAACATTCAAACACTGCTTTTTCCAAGATATCTTCCCAAACCCTTAAAACTGGTTAAGTACCTCTTACTCATGTTGTTGTTGCTATGTACCATCGAGTCGCCTGTGACTCCTAGAGACCCTATGTACAACAGTCCTAAATCCTGCTCTACCCTGTGCCAATCTCACTCTCTCTGACATACCTACCCCACTTATCCCAGTCATTGAATCAATCCACCTCATAGAGGGTCTTCCTCTCCTGTGTTGTCCCTTCACCCTCCCAAGCATGACATCTTTCTCCAAGGATTGGTCCCTCCTTGCAGAATGTCCAAAGTATGTCAGATGAAGCTCTTGCCTCCAAGGAGCAGCCTGGTTTAACCCTCTCCAGAACAAACTTGTTTTTGTAGCAGTCCATGGTATATTCAATATTCTTCTCCAACACCAAGTTCAAAGGCATCAATTCTCCTTCTATCATCCTTAGTCATTGTCCAGCTCTCTGATACTTAGCAAGTGATTGCAAAGATCATGGCCTGTATCAGGCTCACCTTTGGAGAGGTCCCTAACTACTTTGGAGAGGTTCCTAATAGCAGACTTTCCCATCTCAATACGTCTTTAAATTTCCATGCTGCTGGTGCCAAGAGTGTTGTCTGTGGAGACCAGCAAACTAAAGCTGTGAACAGTCTCAATCTCTTCACCATCCATCCTGATACTGCCAATTGGCCCAGTAGTGAGAATCTTTGTTTTCTTGATATTGAGCCTCAATCCATATTGAAGGCAATCTGTGACCTTCTGCAGCAAGCACTTCAGGGCCTCCTCAGTTTCAGCAAGCAGGGTTGTGTTATCTGCATAAATCAGATTGTTGATGAATCTTCCTCCAATCCTGATGTCACACTTCTCCTCATACAGCCCAGCCTCTCTGGTAATCTGTTTGGCATAAAGTTTGAAAAGGTATGGAGGTAGGACACATCCCTGACTTACACCCTTCCCAATTTTGAACCATGCAGTGTTTCATTTTTCTGTTCAGACAGCTGCCTCCTGGTCCAAGTATAGGATTTGCATTAGCAGGATCAAGTGTTCTGGGATTCCCATTCTTCTCAGAGTCAGCCTTTTACTCACATTTACTATATTTTATCTGTAACTGGCTTCCACACTAAACATTGTTCCTAGAGAGAAATATTAATGCCATATCTTTCTAGTTCTAGCATCTAACAGCATTTCACTTGTGGCAGATATTTAGTTAAATATGGAATAAGCGGGTAAATATTTTTTTAATTTTTTATTAGTAATTTTTATGAACGTTTATAGAGACTTTGGATTTACATTCATACATTGTTGCATTTTTCTCCCTGCCCACATTGCCCCCCCCAGTTCTCTCTTCTCTTTGAAAAGTAAAAGAAAAATTCTTTCATTGGTATACAATTTCCTGCCCCCACATCCACTCCACTATGCAGCCTTCATTCTGGACTCTTGTCATGACCATAATGCCCAATCATATATTGCTTTCAAACAGTTCTCTCCCTTGACTGTTCAATGCAATATACATAATTTATCCAACCTTTCTCAGTCTCACACAAACCTTGATGTCAGTCCCATTCTACAACAGTGGCACTATGCAGTATTTATCCTTTTGTGGTTGACATATTTCACTCAGCATAATGTCCTCTGAGGTCACCCATTTTGAATAATATTTCATGAGTTCCTTGTTTTTCACTGTCCCACAGTATTGCATTGTGTGAATATACAGCTTCTCTGTCCATTCGTTTGTTGATGGACACTTAGCTTGTTTCCACCTCTTTGCTATTGTGAACAAAGCTGCAATAAACATGGATGTGTGTATATCTGCTTGGGTGGCAGTTCTGTTTTCTTTGGGGTATATTCCCAGTAGTGGAATTGCTGGGTCAAATGGTATTTCAATTTTCAACTTTTTGAGAGAGTGCCATACAGCCTTCCGTAACTCCCTCCAACAGTAAATAAAGGTTACAGTTTCTCCGCAGCCTCACCAGCATTTGATGTTTGCTCCTCTGTTAAATTCTATTCTTACTGGGGTGAGATGATATCTCATAGTTGTTTTGATTTGCATCTCTCTTAGAGCTAGGGATTTTGAACATTTCCTCATGTGTTTGTTTGCAATGTGAATGTTTTCTTTGGTGAAGTGTCTGTTCATATCCCGTGCCCATTTTTCAATTGGGTTATTTACCTTTATCTTGTAGTGTTCAAGTATTTTATAAATTCTAGATATAAGTCCGTTATCTGACATGCTATTACCAAATACTTTTCCCCCAATCTGTGGCTTCCCTTTTTACTCTGTTGGAGAAGTTTTTAGATGGGCATAGGGATTTGATTCTTAGAAGGTCCCATTCATCTATTTTATCCTATCCTGGTTGCAGACTTTTCAGGATGCTTGGAAGGCTGTTAATGTGAAGGATTAGGATGTCTAGAGTTCTTCCAAGCTTTTCTTTAATTAAGTTTATAGTTCTTGGTTTTAGTCCTAAGTCCATGATCCATTTTCAGTTTGTTTTTGTGTATGGAGTGAGGTATGGATCTTGCTTGAGTTTTCTACAGACAGTTTTCCTATTTTGCCAGCACCATTTGTTAAAAAGGCTGTCGTCTCCCCACTTAACTGATTTCATCCCTTTGTCAAAAATCAATTGACCATAAGTAGATAGGCTGATTTCTGGATTCTCAATTCTATTCCATTGCTCTATGTGTCTGTCATTGTATCAGTACCACGCTGTCTTGACCACCATGGCAGTGTAGTAGGATATGAAATCAGAGAGTGAGATGCCTCCTACTTATTTCTCTTTTTAGGAAGTGCTTTGCTTATTCGGGGTCTCTTTCCATTCCAAATGAAATTGGAGATTTCCTTTTCTATCTCATTGAAGAATGGAATTAGTATTTTTATTGGGATTGCATTGAATGTGTAAACTGCCTTTGGTAATATTATCATTTTTACAATATTGAGTCTTACTATCCATGAGCAAGGGATATACTTCTCCAGATCTCTTTTTATTTCTTGTAGTAATATTTTGTAATTTCTTTGAAGAGATGAGATCTTTTGTGTTTCTGGTTAGTTTGCTCCCAAGTATTTAATCTTGTCACTAGCTATTGTGAAGGGTAGTGTTTTTCTTAGCTCCAGTTCTATATTTTCTTTTCACTGTAAAGATCTAATTAATTTTTGTATGCTGATCTTGTATCCTGCCACTTTGCTGAATTGGTCAACTATGTCAAGTAGTTTTCTTGCTGCATCTTTAGGGTTTTCTAAGTAAACTATCATATCATCTTCACAGAGAGATAATTTTACCTCCTCTTTTCCAATTTGGATACCTCTTATTTCCTTCTCTTCCCTTACTGCTATCACTAAGACTTCCAGTACTGAATAGGAGAGGTGATAGTGGGCAACCTTGCCTAGTTCCTGTTCTCAAGGGAAATAATAACATATAAAATACATAACTGAGCTTGCAGGGAACTAAGGGTTCTTCTACATACTGAAAATAAATATAGAACAGAGTGATAAACCTATAAGATTAGTCTTATCAGTCTTGCTGGTTATGTATCTTGGTAACCTTGGAGTTTGGAAAGTAATATCTGTACAACACAGGGAATAAATAAACCCTTGCTGAGGTCCACAAGTGAAACCCTAAGTAAGATGGATAAAAATAAAATTTGTAATCAATGCATTACCTGAACTCTCAACTCATTACTGTCAAGTTCAAACTCTCTTGTAGGTTTTCAGAACCTGTAAATCACATGGGATAATATTGTCTGTCTATCTTTCTCCCTCAAATTAATGCATATTTGTTGTGTGCTGTTGAGTTAGAGCTGACCTTCCACTGGCACAAGTTTCTTACCACTAGGCTACGAGAGCTCAAATTATCCTTGTGAGAATTCATTATAATTTTCACTTAGTTTCATTTAGTTTTTTGAGTATGGATTTATATTCCTCTGTGATCACTCTGTTATCTTAAGTTGTGGCTAGTTGATTAAATAACGTGAAAGTATACTCAATCAGTGATATTCATCAGAGTCCAGTAGATATAAACATTAACCTTTTCAAATGATAAAAAAGTTAACCATGACTACAAAATTTGTTTGCTTAAAATGATTAAAGATAAAAATTTAAAATGTGTGAGAAAAGCCCAAATATGAAAAATATGAGACATATGACAAAAAGAATTTCTAGACATGAAAAATAGTCATTAAAATAAAAACATGTTGTCATAAGGTTCCATTGAGTTGACTGCTACAGAACAGAACCTTTTTCCCTCCTGGGCCATCTCTGTGACCTCTGCTATAGTCAAACCTATCATTTCATCCCACTGAGGGTCTGCTTCTCTTGCCAGCCCTCTATCTTTCCCAGTATGATGTCTTTGTCCAAGACTGTCTCCTTTTAACAACATGCCCAAATTTTGAGACAAAGTTTCACCATCCTTGCCTCTAAGGAGCACCCTGGTTGTAGTTCCCCAAGACAGATATGTTTCTTTTTTTGGCAGTTTTTCCTCTAACACCACAATCCAAGGCATCCATCTTCTGCCATCCTAATTTGTTGTTCTACTTTCAGAGCTGTATGGGAAACAATTGAGAATTTCAGGGCTGGGGTGAAGTGCACTGTTAACTGACATCCTTACTCTTTAGTACTTTGATGGCAAATTTTTCCAGAGAAACATGCCTTTTGATTTCTTAACTGTTACTACTGCATGTTAAAATAAAAGATTACAGGATGTTGAAGAGAAAATTGATGACCAGGAAGATAAAACTGAAATTACCCATGATGCCTCTCAGAGAAACAAAGAAAATGGAAACATGAAATGGAGGATAGAATGAGAAGATCCAATATCTATATTATTATAATCATTCATGGATTCTAAATCTATTAATTCATTTTCTTGCTAAAATTACTTCTAACTTCGAAATCAGTACTTTGCAGTGAACTTCCCCTCCATATTTCATTTTGGGAGGGAGGTCTGTCCCTTTGGGGCTGTAACTTTCTAATAAATCTGTCATTACTATTTTACCCTAAAAAACACCAAAACTTTGCAATGCTTTCATGGTCATTCACAGGCATGCAGAGAATATGATTTCTACCAACTCTTACAGGCAGAGATAGATCGAACATGCAATCAAGATGCATTGATAATAATGGGTGACTGGAACGCAAAAGTTGGGAACAGGGAAGAAGAATCAGTAGTTGGAAAACATGGACTTGGTGACAGAAATGAAGCTGGAG
>NW_006399916.1:659344-671921 GCF_000299155.1 Elephantulus edwardii
GCGCCACAGCTCAAAGGCATCAGTTCTCCTTCTATCCTCCTTGGTCATTGTCCAACTCTCTGATGCATAACAGGTGATTGCGAAGACTATGGCCTGTATCAGACGCACCTTAGTCTCCAGAGAGACACCACTGCTCGTCAGCACTTTGGAGAGGTTTCGCATTAGCAGGATTAAATGTTCTGGGATTCCCATTCTTCTCAGAGTCAGCCACAGTCTGTTATGACCCATGCAGTCAAATGCCTTTGCATAATCAATTAAACACAGATAGACATTCTTCTGGTATTCTCTGCTTTCAGCTAAGATCCATCTAACATCAGCTACAATATCCCTAGTACCACGACCCCCCCCCTTTTTTTCTCATTTTCAGTAGGTCAATTGTATTAGTAAAGAATCCAGCCTTATGTCATCAGGGTTGAGGGAAGACAGAAAAGGAGGGGAGGAATGGTGTACATTGCATTGAAACAGGTGATGGAGAGAACTATTTAAAAGGGACATATGAATGGGTATTCTTTTTTTTTCTATTTCTATGTCTTTTTTTATTATTTTTTTTTAAATTTAGGTTGTTTATTTTTCATTTCAATGAACATCTTCAGAGATTTTGTAATTCCATTCATTCATTTTTGCACCCTTCTCTCCGCACAAACCCCTCCTAAACCCAGCCTGGACTTCTGGCAGTTCTCTGCTGATGTGCTGTTCCAGTCGTTTTTGGCTAATCTTCAGTAGAATCTTGCTTGCATGTGGAATCAATGATATTGTTCTGTAGTTTCCACACTCAGTTGGGTCACCCTTCTTTGGGATGGGGACAAACATAGATCTCTTCCAGTCAGTTGGCCACGTGGTTGTTCTCCAGATTTCTTGGCATAACTGAGCACATCCAGGGCAGCATCTGTGAGCTGAAATATGTCGATTGGTATACCATCTATTCCTGGGGCCTTATTATTTTTTGTGATTTACTGTTTAAAATGGCCTTCTAAGCATTGTGGTAGCGTCTAGTGTTCCTAAGCACAACAAGTGTGCAGCAGTAAAAAAGCTTATTAATTCTGGAAGCATAAAGCATGGTGAAATTAAAATATTTGGCAATAGTACATGATATTGGGGAAGAGTAAAGGAGAATGAGGAGTCCTGAAGTATATGAAAGTATTTGCATTATTAAGCAGGGCAGTTAAAGATATACATTAGGAAATAAAGAGTACATACTTAAAAATAATAAAAGGCAACAACAAAAAGAATAGAAGCAGAAGGTGTAATCTCCAGACACTTCTAGGTAACAGACTTGTCCAAGGGCCCATACTTGAAAGAGGAGATAAGCATATTTGTAAAGACAAACATTCAGAAATATATAAAATGTACATAATTTGGAGAATAATTTTGTTGTTATGTGCCATCAAGTCACCTGCGACTTTATGTACAACAGCCCTAAACCCTGCCCAATCCTGTGTCAATCTTATAGTCTCTCATACACCTACCACCATTACCCCAGTGACTAAATCAATCCTTCTCATTGAGGGTCTTCCTCTCTTGCACTCTCCCTCCACACACACCCAGATCCCAAGCATGACATCCTTCTCCAAGGAATGATCTCACCTTGAAACTTGTACAAAGTATGTTAGACAAAGCTTCAGCATCCTTGCCTCTGAGAAGCCTGGTTTCACCTTCTCCAGGATGAACTTGTTTGTTCTCCTAGCAGTCCATGGTATATTTAATACTCTTTTCCAACAATACAGCTCAAAGTCATTTGGAGAATAGGTAAACAAATTTTGGTATAGTCAATTTAAAAAAATAAAAGCAAAAATGTATGTATTAGTATGGATATATTTCTCCAAGATCATGTTTTTTCTAAATGGTAGTTTGCCGAAAGAAAAGTATACTGAATGAAATCTCAGAGTTGTTTGACTTTTGCTACTTGGTTCTTTACTCAGGTTTGACCTGATCAATTCAGGCACATTTCATTAACTTCTAAGTGTCAGTCTCTAAAACTATAAAACCATTCCATGTGACAAAATTCAAGAGAATAGGGACAGAAAAACCTGAAGGGGTATCTCTAATAATGTTGTCTAGGGGTTTGGGATGCTAACCCAAAGGTAGCACCTCCATGTCAGTTCACATCCACTAGAGGCTCCTGAGGAGAAAGTTGGGCAGTCACCTGGGGTGCAATTTATCCAAGTTTAGCCCTCAGAAGCCAACTGGGTGGCTAAACAGTGAGTCTATTCTGACTCAGTGCAGTGAGTTGTTTGGATTTTTTATGGTTTTGTTTTTTAATAGCTTAAGGAAGTAAGCCGCTCATAAGATGGACATGGGAAAGAAGGTACAGGCTGGTTTTAATTTATTATTAATAGTCATGTACCAAGTTATAATTATGTGCTGGTTGTAATTACTATACTGAAGCCATTTTTTATGACAAAAATAATAAACCCTTGAAAGTATCTATTTTAAGATAGTAATGTTGTTGTTGTTGTTAAGTATTGTTGAGTTGTAGATGACTCATAGTGACCTATGAACAAAAGACCTGAACATTTGTATAACTTTCATTGTTTCTCAAAGTTCATAGGATTTCCAGAGGAAAGCTATTTTGGAAGTGGATGCTACTCCTGCCTCCAAGCTTGTTTTAATCAGGGAGGTCCACCAAACACTGGCCACCATGGGTAACCACTATCGCAGTTGGTACATAAGTGTCAGTGTTTAGCATCACAGTAACCACTAGTTACCTCTGTACAGCAAATGGACAGACCAGTGTTATACCACTTAGAAGAATGTTTGACCCAAAACAATTAAAACCAGTCCAGAGGGCCTCAGATTAAAAAAACCCACCTTTAGCTTGGTATCAAAACTTTCCATCCGCTAGGCCAAAAGAGATCTGTAATAGAAATTTCTAGTAATAGAAATTGTGAATAATGGGATAATATTCATACACATAAAAGGAAAACCTGTTAATACCACTAGCATCCAAATTTGTGCACCAACAACCAGAGCCAAAGAGAAAGAAATAGATTCTTTCTACCAACTTTTACAGGCAGAAATCGATCAAACATGCAACCAAGATGCATTAATTATAATGAGTGACTGGAATGCGAAAGTTGGAGAAGTTCAATATCAGTAATAAAACATAGGCCAGGTGTTGATTGTGGAACAGACCATCAACTACTCATATGCAAGTTCAAATTAAAGCTAAAGAAGGTCAAATCATATCCACAGGAATCAAAATTTGATTTTGAGTCTATCCACTGCCACTGGATTTAAAAACTAACTCAGGATCAGAATTGAGACCGTGAACACTTACGAACAAAGACCAGATGAGCTGTGAGAAGATATCAAGAATATTGTCCATGAAGAATGAAAAGGGTCATTAGAAATATGGAGTAAGAAGAAGAGACCAAGATGTGTGTCAGAAAAGACTCTGAATATTGCACTAAAGTGTCAACAATACAAAGCAAAGGGGCAAAATTAAGAAGTTAAGGAGCTGAGCAGAAGATTTCAAAAGGCTACTCTGGAAGACAAAAGAAAGTATTATAATAAAATGTGCAAGGAGCTGGAGTCAGAAAATCATAAGGGCTGAACTTGATTGGCATTACTTAAGCTAAAGGAACAAATAACAAATTCAAGGTGCAGATTGCAGTACTTAAGGTTGCTATTGACAAAATACTGAATCCAGGGATTATTAAAAGAAGATAAAAGGAGTCCACAGAGGAACTTTATGAAAAAGAATTGGCTGAAACAGAAGAATTTCAAGAAACAACCTATGATCAAGAGGCAGTGGTGATGAAGGAAGAAGTTCAGGCTACTCTGAAGGACTTGGCAAAAAATTAAGCCCCAGAAATTCAAGGAATATCAATTGACATATTTCAACAAATAGATGCTGCCCTAGATTTGCTCACCAAGTTGTGCTAAGAAATCTGTAGGATAACTACCTTGGCCAACTGACTGGAAGATTTATTTTTTTTCCAATTAAAAAAAAAAGTGTCCTGACAGACTGTGGAAATTATTGAACAATATCACTAATGTCACATACATGCAAAATTCTACTGAAGATTATCCAAAATGACTGGAACAGTACATTGACAGGGAACTATAAAAAAAAATACAAGCTGGGATTACAAGAGGCTGTGGCACTAGAGACATTATCGCCAATGTCAGATGGATCTTGGCAGAAAGTAAAGAGTACAAGAGCAATATCTATCTTTGTTTCATTGACTATGCAAAGGCATTTGACTGTATTATTCCCAACAAACTGTGGCTAACTTTGAGGAGAATGGAAGTCCCAGAACATTTTATGGTGCTTATATGAAACCTATACTTGGACCAGGAAGTAGTCCTCAGAACAGAGCAAGGAAACACTGGATGGTTCAAAATCAGAAAAGGTGGTTGATGCTGTGCGAAGGGAGATACCACTGCTAATGCCCCGCTAGCGACACTGTGTGCTGAGAGCTAGTGATGCCAGGTGCTGAAGCAACACTGGAATTTGAGTGAGATGCCTTAGGGGCAGTCACTGCTGTTTGGCCGGACCACATGGGACCCCTTAATCAGAAGGGAGTGAGACAGCTGGAGCTTATCCTTGAAGGGAAAACCAAGGCTTCCTGGCTTTCCAGTCAGGTCTCCATGCTCTGCCTTGTGTCTCCTCACGTCCAGTCCATTAACAGCCTGTAGCCTGGAGCACCTTGGGCTGGCCTAGCTGTGGCATTGTCTGCCAGAGGAAGCTGCTATCCCAGGCCTTTTCTCTACTGAACTGAAGTAATTCCTCTGTTCAGTCAGAAGACAGAAACACAGACAGGGTAGCTGCCCCACCCACTCCTGGAGCAGTGACTTCAGATCAAGAACCCGCTATCTATTGCCTCAGGCATGAAAATCTCTACCACAGCAATGTCACATAAGAAGCAGGCTACCTCAAAACCTGAACAAGCCCAAAGCAAGATGTCACCTCCTAAAAAGTGACAAGTGATCAATGGATTTCCTGAAGTCAGAAAGTTTCATCAGACATGGAATTTGAAAGAATAATGATTGAATATTTTCAATGGGTAAGAGACAAACTTGAAGAATTATAGGACACTACAAACACAACCCAAGAGGAGCATAAAAAAAAATAAAAAGTAATGCAGATTTTTAAAAAAATGAGGAATTAGAGGCTCTGAAAAATAAGAAACCATGATCCAAAATACGAGGTCCAATGTTTCAGGTGCTGTCAACATGATGAAGGGACACATGAACAGAGTTGAAGACATGGAACACAGAACCAGTGAAAAAGATGATAAAATTCTCACCACTGATCTGCTAGAGCAAAAAGTAGAATCAAAAAGGAAGGAAAAAGAAGAAAACCCAAGAATAATGTGGGACACCATCAAGAGAAAAAAAATATGCATAATCAGAATCCCAGAACAGGAAGAAGCAAATAAAGGCACTGAAAAAGTGTAGAAGAATTACTGGAAGAAAACTTCCCAGGCATAATGAGGAATGAAAGAATATATATTCTAGAAGCTGAGCAAACACCATAGAGAATAGAACCCAAAAGAAAAACACCAAGCCATATCATAGTCTCGAAACATAACAACAACATCATAGCCAAATTTGCTAGAACCAAATATAAGGAGAGAATTCTGAAATCAGTGAGGGAGAAGCAAAGAGTAACCTATAAGGGAGAGCAAATAAGATTAAGTGCCAATTTGTCAGAGAAACCATGTGATCAAGAAGACAGTGGAATGACATATGTTGAACACTCAAAGAACACAACTGTCAACCAAGAACATTGTACCCAGCAAAACTGTTCATCAAATATGAAGAAGAGATCAAGATATTCCCAGAAAAACAGAACCTAAGGTAGTTTGTCAATGTACAGTATGAAGTAAACTGGATTGCTGTGATGCTGAACTTTGTACCATCGGGCTATCAAATACCAGAATGACTTCCTGATGTGGGCACTTTTTGGTGGAGCTCCCAGTTGTAAAACAGCTTTGGAAGCAGGAATGGCATCCACTTCCTAAACCACATACCTCTGAAAACTCTATGAACTTGGAGAAATGGTGACAGTTATGGAAAGGCATTAAGTCTTTTGTTCATAGACATAGGCACTAGACTCGACCATAATCAACAACAAAGAACTTTGTAAAAACAAGACTGGTGTTGCAGGAAACCTGGAAGGTGTCCTTAAAGAGGTGTCACAGGCAGCAGGATGAACCAATGTAACTAGAAACAACATCAAGAATAACTCAACAAAAAATAGCAATAAAACCTTCCCTCTCAATTATCACACTGAATGTGAAGGATTTAAATGTACCACTGAAGAGAAAAAGAGTAGTAAATTGGATAAAAAACAAAACCCATTACTATACTGTCTATAAGAGAAACACCTGAAAAGTGAAGGTAAAGAAAGACTAAAAATAAAAGGGTGGGGGAAAAATATACCAAGCTAATGGAAAAAAAAAGTGGGAGTAGCGATATTAATCTCAGATAAAATAGCTTTCAATGTAAAAACCATCACAAAGGACAAGGAAGGTCACTACATAATGCTTAAAGGGTCAATAGAACATGAGGACATAACAATAATAAATACCTATGCACCAAATGATGTTGTTGTTGTTGTTGTTGTTATGTGCCGTCGAGTCGTTTCTGACTCATAGCGACCCTATGCACAACAGCCCTAAACCCTGCTCTATCCTGCGCCAACCGCACCGCCTCTGACACACCCATCCCGATTACCCCAGTCACCGAATCAATCCATCTCATAGAGGGTCTTCCCCTCCTGCGCTGTCCCTCCACCCTCCCAAGCATGATGTCCCTCTCCAAGGGCCCATCCCTCCTGGCAACATGTCCAAAGTATGTCAGACGAAGCCCCAGAATCTTTGCCTCCAAGGAGTAGCTTGGTTTAATCCTCTCCAAGATGAATCTGTTTGTTTTCCTGGCAGTCCATGGTACATTCAGTACCCTTCTCCAGCACCACAGCTCAAAAGCATCCACTCTCCTTCTGTCCTCCCTAGTCATTGTCCAACTCTCTGATGCATAACAAGCGATTGCAAATACCATGGCCTGTCCAGAGAGACACTGTTGCTCCTGAGTACCTTAGAGAGGTCCCTAACAGCAGACTTTCCCATCGCGATACGCTTTTTGATTTACTGACTGCTGGTGCCAAGAGTGTTGACTGTGGAGCCGAGCAAACTGAAGCTGTGAACACTCTCAATCTCTTCGTCATCCATCCTGACACTGCCAATTGGTCCAGTGGCAAGAAAACAAACATTAACAAAACTGAAGAAGGAAATAGACAACACTACTGTATTAGTTGGAGACTTCAATATACCACCCTCAAGAAAAGATAGAACTACTAGAAACAAACTCAACAAAGATGCTGAAGAATTAAACTGCACAACTTGATCTCATAGATATTTATAGACTAATGCACCAAAATAACCCCATGATATACCTTCTTCTCCAGTGTGCATAGAATGTTCTCCAGAATAGATCACATTTTAGGTCACAAGGCAAGCATCAATGAATTAAAAAACATAGATATAATACCAAACATCTTAGACCACAAAGCTACAAAACTAGAAATTAATAACAAGAGGATAAAGGAGAAAAAGCTTACATTTGTGTAGGCTGAAAACACCTTGCTTGAACATGAGTGGGTACAAGAAGAAATAATAAATGAAATTTAAAAGTTTCTTGAAACAAATTACAATGAAACCACAACTTACCAAAATCTCTGGGAAACAGCCAAAACAGTAATCAGAGGTCAATTTATAAGAATAAGGGAACACATCAAAAGACAGGAAAAATTGACCATTGACTCTCTAACACAACATCTCCAACAAATTGAAGAAGAACAGCAAGGAAACCCAACAGCCTCTGAAAAAACTGAAATTCTAAAAATTAGGGCAGAAACAAATGAGATAGAAAACAGAAAAACAATTGAAATCATCCACAAACCTGGAGTTGGTTCTTTGAAAAGGTCAATAAAATTGACAAACCACAAGCAAAACTAACAAAAGAAAAGAAGGAAAATACACAAATAATCCAAATAAGAGATGAAGTAGGCAATGTCACAATGCAACCAACTAAAATAAAAAGAAATTTAATAAAATAAAACTAAAATAATATAAAATTGAATACTATGGAAAAACTATACTAAAATATGAAAAGGACAAATACCGTATAATGCCACTGTTATAAAACATGTCTGACATGGGGGTTGGGGGAAAACTAAGAAAAAAGGGGATTTATAATGTACATTGAAACAGATGAGGGAGAAAACGGTAGAAAATGAATATATGATTAGATATTATTGGCATGAAAAGAATCCAGCATAAGAACTGCATAGTAAAGTGGATTGATGGGGAGGAGGGACAGGGAACTGTATAACGATAGAATTTTTTTTTCCCAAAGAGAAAAGCAAACGGTGGCGGGGGGACGGACAGAGAGAAAAATGTGTAACAATGAATGAATGGACATCCAAGTTCTCTATAAACTTTCATTAAAATATAAATTAAAAAAATTAGTAAAGAAGCGCATCAGCAATGCATCCTGTCGCTATACCTTTATATGACTCACATGCAACTCAGTGACACATAACAACACAACAACAGAAATTATTGACTGTAGAGCATTATACTGAGAGACTAGATTCAGACATGTTAGAACAAATGCTGTATAAAACCATTATTGTAAAAACAAAAGGATAATTCATGAGATGTGTATGGCTATCCAAAGAGGGAAAGAGAGGGTACTCTAAGGCTGAAGGTGAGGAATGGGAAATCACATGGTCACAGAGTTTGTTAGGTGGAGGGAGGGGAAGAGGGAAAAAAGTACAGAGCTGAAACAAACAAACAAAAAATTAAAAATTGTTCTTACATGCTGTCGGGTCACCTACAACTCATAGTGACCCTATGTAGGCCAGCTCTGAATCTGGCCTGTCCTGAAGCAGTCTCACTGACTCTGACACACTTAGCCCCATTGCCCCAGTTACTATATCATCCAGGATCTTCTCCTGCACTGCCCCTTCACCCTTCCGAGCATGATGTCCTTCTCCAAGGGTTGGTCCCTCAATTTTTTCTTCTTTAATATGACAAACTACGTTGTTGTTGTTTTATGCTGTCAAGTCGCCTGTGACTCATAGGGACCCTATCTACAACAGCCCTAAACCCTGCTCTATCCTGTGCCAATCTCATTGTCTCTGACACACTTACTCCCTTTACCCCAGTCAATGAATCAATCTATCCAATCATGGGCCTTCCTCTCCCAAATACAACATCCCTCTGTAAGGACTGGTGCCTCCTTGCAACGTGGCCAAAGTAGGTCAGACAAAGCTTCAGAATCCTTGTCTCCCAAGAAGCATTCTGGTTTCACCCTATCTAGGACAAACCTGTTTCTTCTCTTAGAAGTCCGTGGTATATTCAATAATCTTCTCTCCTATCATCCCTAGTCATTGCACAGCTCTCTGATACATAGCAAGTAACTGCAAAGACTATGGCCAAAATCAGGTGCACCTTAGTCTCCACCGTTGCTCTTCAGTACTTTGGAGAAGTCTCTGACAGCAAACTTTCCCAATTCAATTTGTCTTTTAATTTCCTGGCTGTTGGTACCAAGAGTGTTGATTGTGGAGCGAAGTTCCACAAAGCTGTTAACAATATTAATCTCTTCTCCATCTCTCACTATCTACCATGATGCTGCTCATTGACCCAGTAGTGAGAATCTTTGTTTTCTTGATATTGAGCTTCAATCCGTATTGAAGGCTGCAGTCCTTGACCTTATGCAGCAAGCACTTCAGGTCCTCCTCAGTTTTAGCAAGCAGGGTTGTGTCATCTCCATAGTGCAGATTGTTGATGAGTCTATCTCCAATCTTGATGCCACATTTCTCCTCATAGAGCCCAGCCTCGCGGATACACTATTTTGTGTATAGATTGAAAAGGTATGGAGATAGGACACATCCCTCTCATACACTCTTCCTAATTTTGAGCCATGCAATGTTTCCCTGCTCTGTTCTGATGACTGCCTCCTGATCCAAGTATAGATTTTGCATAAACATGATCAACAGTGCTGAGATTCTCATTATTCTCTGAGTTAGCGACATTTTGTTGTGGTCCACACAGTCAAATGCCTTTGCATAGGAAATGAAACACAGATAGGCATTTCTCTGGGACTCCCTGCTTTCAGCCAAGATCCATCTATCATTAGCTATACTATTCCTAGTATCCATGGCCTTTTCTAAACCCAGCCTGCACTTCTGGCAGTTCTCTGTTGATGTGCTGTTCCAACCATTTTTTGGATCATTTTAAGCAGAATCTTGCTTGCATATGATATTAATGATATTGTTTGAGAATTTCCACACTCTGTCAGATCACCTTTCTTTGGAATGAGAACAAATATAGATCTCTTCCATTCAGTTGGCCAGGTGATTTTCTCCAGATTTCTTGGCATAATGTGGTGAGCACACCCAGGGCAGCATTTGTTTGTTGACATATGTCAACCATCTGAAGAACAGGTTTAAGGCCTTGAACACTATTGAGTGAAGACCAGATGAGCTGTGGGAGGATATCAAGAATATTAGTGAGTAAGAATGCAGGGGATCATTACAAAGACAGAGGAGGAAGAAAAGACAAGATGGGTATCAGAAGAGCCTCTGAATATTGCACTTGAGCACCGAGAAACCAAAGCAAAGGGAAGAAATCATGACATGAAGGAGCTGAATAGGTTTTAAAGGGCAGCATGGGAAGACAAAGTAAAGTATTATAATGAAATGTTCAAAGAGCTAGAGTCAAAAAATCAAAGGCGCTGTACTTGCTTAGCATTTCTTAAGCTCAAGGAACTGAAGAACTAATCCAAGCCTGTAATACTTAGGGATGCTTTGGGCAGAATATTAAATGATCCAGGAAGCAATAAAAGAAAATGGAAGGAGTTCACAGAGTCAATTTACCAAAACGAATTTGTGGAATATAAGTATTTAATGAAACAACATATGAGCGAGAGTCTGTGGTGATGAAGGAAGAAGTTGAAGCTGCTTTGAAAGAATTGGCAAAAACAAGGCCCCAGGAATTGAAGATATACCATGACAAACTATGTTGTTGTTATGTGCGTTCAAGTAGCTTGCGACTCATAGTGACCCTATGTACAATAGCCCTAAACTCTGCTCTGTCCTGTGCCAATTGCACTGTCTCCAATATACCCATCCCGATTACCCCAGTCACTGAATCAGTCCACCTCATAGAGGGTCTTCCCCCTCCCAAGCATGATGTCCCTCTCCAAGGGCCTTCTTACAACCTGTCTAAAGTATGTCAGGCAAAGCCTCAGAATCCTTTAAAACCCTCTATTCAGCTCCTTAACATCATAATTTCTTCCTCCAAGGAGAAGCCTGGTTTATCCCTCTCCAGTACGAATCTGTTTGTTTTCTTAGCAGTCCGTGGTACACTCAGTACTCTTCTCCAGAACCGCAGCTCAAAGGCATCAATTCTCCTTTTATCCTCTCTAGTCATTGTCCAACTCTCTGATGCATAACAAATGATTGCAAAGACTGTGGCCTGTATGAGACGCACCTTAGTCTCCAGAGAGACACCATTGCTCTTCAGTACTTTGGAGAAGTCCCTAACAGCAGACTTTCCCATCGCAATATGTCTTCTAATTTCCTGGCTGCTGGTGCCAAGAGTGTTGACTGTGGAGCCAAGTAAACTAAAGCTGTGAACAATCTCAATCTCTTCACCATCCATTCTGACAAACTATAGGCTTTTAAAAAATTGTTAGGCACACGTGCAAAACTTTTGCCATCTAAAATTAAATGTGTAGCACAATAATATTAAACATTTTCATTTTATGCCTTTCTTATTAATTGTATTTAATCTAAAGAATATTAAAAAGTATGCATGTTGCTTGCTGTTCTGTTAAATTTTGCTAGTCTTACTGGAGTGAGATGATATCTCATGGTTGTCTTGATTTGCATCTCTCTCAGAACTAGGGATTTTGAACATTTCTTCATGTGCTTGTTGGCCATCTGAATGTCTTCCTTGGTGAAGTGTCTGTTCATATTCGGTGCCCATTTTTCAACTGAATTATTCACCTTTATCTTGTTGTGGTACTCAAGTATTTTATAAATTCTACATATAAGTCCCTTATCTGGCACTTTTTCCCAGTCTGTGGCTTCCCTTTTTACCCTGTTAGAGAAGTTTCTGGATGCACATAAGGATTTGATTCTTAGAAGGTCCCAGTCATCTATTTTATCTTCTCCTGGTTGTAAATTTTTTCAGAATACTTGGAAGACTCGTTATATTGTGGATTAGGACCACTAAAGTTCTTCCAAGCTTTTCTTGAATGAAGTTTATAGTCCTTGCTTTTAGTCCTAGGCCCATGATCCACCTTGATTTGGTTTTTGTATATGGAGTGAGGTGGGGATCTTGTTTAATTCTTCTGCAGATAGATTTCCAATTTTGCCAACACCATTTGTTGAAAAGGTTGTCATTTCCCCACTTGACTGATTTCATCTCCTTGTCAAAAATCAGTTGACCATAAACAGATAGATGGGCTGATTTCTGGGTTCTCAATTCTATTCCATTGATCTACGTGTCTGTCATTGTACCAGTACCATGCTGTCTTGACTACCACGGCAGTGTAG
>NW_006399916.1:672241-679050 GCF_000299155.1 Elephantulus edwardii
GCAACAATGAATGATTGGAATTCCAAAATCTCTGTAGATGTTCATTGAAATGAAAAATAAATAAATTAATTAATAAAAAAGTATGCATGTAAGTGAATATTCTGTAAAATAGTATTTTGTGATAGTTCTTTAAAACACTTCTTGAATAACTCCTTAGTTTAGAAGTAGAGCTAAGTAGGACCTCTCTAAAGTCAGATCAACTCTTTTAAGTCCTGAATACTTAGGGGTTGTATGACCTAGAAAACTTCTTCATCTCCCTGGGCCTTCATTATCTTACCTGTAAAATTGAAGGCATGATCCTGCCTACTTTATATCATTGTTGTCAGGATTCATTGAATGAGGTATGTAAAACTCTCAGCACAGAAACCGGTGCCTTTTAAGTGACAAATATTAACTATTACACTGTGTTGTAGTTGTTAACATAGTTCTGGTGCTCCTGCTCAGTGGTAAATCTGCTATACTTTTGTTTTACTTATTGTATTTCTCTTTTTATGTGTGTATGTATAAGAGAGAGAGAAAGAGAAAGAGAAAGACATCTACTCTTACAGCATGTTAGACAAATAGTTGGTAGCCAATCTAATGAATCTTTGTTGAATAAGTAATGAAAATTATAATCTATTTAGAAGTTTGTAGGATGTATTTCAGTGTAACATCACTGAAGAATAGGTTCTTTTTTTTCTGGTGAGAAAAATTTGTATTTAGAATTAGCCAGCTGGACTCAATGTAGATGATCCCAATTTTGTTGGGAACATCCAAAGCATCATAATCAGGAGCAAGTTGAACATAGGCTGCCTTCTCTCCATTAGGCTTAATCAAAGTGTTGACCTTAGCCACATCAATGTCATAGAGCTTCTTTACAGCTTGTTTGATTTGGTGATTGTTGGCCTTGACATCCACAATGAACACAAATGTGTTGTTATCTTCTGTCTTCTTCATGGCTGACTCAGTGGTCAGGAGAAATTTGATGATGGCATAGTGGTCAAGCTTGTTTCTCCTGGGACCGCTCTTTCATGGGTATTTGGGCTTCCTTCAGAGTCTCAGCATCTCAGGCCACCAGAAGGTGGGTGATGTGCAGATCTTCTTCTTTTCTTTTTTGGCTGTTGATGCCCTTCAGGAATGCCTTCTTGGCTTTTAAAGCATTTGCTTTGGCTTCAGTTTTGGGAAGGACAGGGGCTTCTTTCTTCACTTAAGGCGCCATCTTCAAAGAAAAGAATAGGTTTATTTTTAAAGGACTATGTCCAAATATGAGTGAATCCTCAGGCTACTCTATTTGAGTTGGTTTTTAAATATAGTCTTTAGCAGTTAAAAGAGTGTGAGGAGCATATCAGTGGCTCATTAAAAGTATCTGGAAGAGTGGACAGTTTTGCTGAGGAGAGGAACACCTGGACAGTACCTACAGCTTTGTACTTCTCTAGTGATACATTGATTTTATCCACATTCCATTTCCACTGAATCCATTCAGACTTACCATCAAGGGGCGAATAGAAGGGTCCCTTCTGTGCCCCTTTACAGAAGCAGTTTGCTGCAGCTGCTATGGAGAATCACTGAACTTACGTTCATTTTTGAGCACTTAACCACAGTGCCATAAGCATTGCTACTATCTAGATCTACTGTAGGCTAAACTTGGTGTAAGGAACAGAACATTGGATGATAGATCAAGTACTGACAGATTCTCATCATATGATCTTTGTTCCTGTTTCCTATTTAAGCTTCAATGTTTTCACCTGGAAAAACAGATACTAGCATCTAAGGGTCCTATGTTTGGCCAGACCCTAAATTCCAGTGTTGCTAAATTTGATTGCTTCTGGGTACCTGCAGCATTTGTCTTCTTGGACAGTGCCAATTTTCTCCCTTGCTTGCCAAAATTCAGTTGTTAATGTATATTCTCAACCCCCCAGCCTGAATTAGTGCCGATTGGAAAATTATAGAACAGAATGTGCCCCCTGGGTTTGAATTTGGAAATCCAAAGTGGTGTTGCTTCAAGGTACAAGAATGTTCCTGCCAAACCATAGTGTGAGTAGATAGATAATATCAGCCATGACACTGCTGCTGTTGTTGTTAGGTGCCATTAAGTCAAATATGACACACAGTGAATCTGAACCCTGTATTATCCCGTGCCATCCTCACAGCCAAGCCCATTGCTGCAGTCACCATGTCAACCTACCTGGTTGAGAGTCTTCCTCTCTTATGCTCCTCCTCCACTTTCTCAAGCACGATGTCCATCTTTAAAGAATAACTTCTCCAAGCAACCTGCCCACCATATATGTGAGATGAAGCTTTACCATGTTTGCCTCCAAGAATCACCTGGGGTGCCCCTTCCTCCAAGAGTTTTTTGGCAGTTCGTGGAATTTTTAGCATTCTTTTCCATCTCCAGAGTTCAAAGGCATCAATTTTTCTTTTGTCTTCCTTCTTCATTATTCAGCTCTCAGATGCATAGCAAGTGACTGAAAAGACCAAGGCCTGAATCAGGCCCACCTTTGCTAATGAGAAAAATTATGTGGAGAGCTCATTTTCCCCTCCTTTCATCGGTATGCCATATGAGCCATGTGCTAGTGATTCAGAATAAAATTTCCTTGCATGAATGGTTAAATGCTCTACTGCTAGCCAAATGATCTTTGATGTGATTTAAAAATCCAGAGTCACCTCAGCAGATTGCCTGGTGATATGCTTATGAAAGGGCATAGCCTTAAAAATCCAGTGGATTTTTAGAAGGACTAATAGAAAAAAAGAATCACAGGGAAGAATGTCGTTATATTGAGGGTATTGTAATTAATATCATAAAATATGAATGATATGAATGTCTGAATGGAAAACCAATTTGTGATGTAAACTTTCACTTAAATCATAATTAATCAAAACAAAACACACATGCACACATACACAATAGAGCAGTTCTATTTTGGACATATATGTGGGGGTATCATGTGTTGGAATAGACCTGAAAGGAATGAATAACAGGATTTAAAAACATGCTTCTATAGTGTTCAGCTGTTTATATTCCTTATCTCACAAGCACACTGAATGATGATCAGAACCTCAGTTTACATCCCATCACATCTATTTAGAGATCTCTGCTGAATATCAAAGAAGACCTAATGTGACAGTGATTTAGTTCTCAGCTGCCAGTCAAAAGGTCATTTGTCAACCAGAGCCCTAGCTGCTCCACATGAAAAGAAAAAACCAAACCCTTCTCCTTACATAAGTATTTATAGCCTTAGAAACCTTATGTAGCAGTTCTTCCGTCCTGAAATGATGCTATGAGTCAGAATCAACTTGATGACAGTGGTTTTAAGAATACCAGTGCTCTTTGATTTTTGAAAGGGTGCCTTTTCTTGCTATATTCCCATCTGTATTTATAAACATTCAGTTTGAATCCACCAGCTGCTCCACAGAAGGAAGATAGGCAGTCTCCTCCCATTTGATTCACTGCCTCTGAAAACCTGCTGGAGGATCAGCCATGGTTAGTCCTGACATGTTGGAATGCAATACAGCAACAACAATTAGAATTCTAACAATGAATTCATTTTATCCAGATGTCTGCCAAAGGACCCTAAAGACATTATTTTAACTTGAGATTTTTACATTAAAAGGGAAGAGAAAAAAGAGCAAGTATGTGGCTAGATGCTAGATGAGATAGTTTATTTGCCCCATTTATTCACTCACCAAATATTATCGAGCACCCAGCAGAGCTAGACATAGAATCAGCTAATGGCAGCCATCACACTGAGGCCCTGATTTTCATAGGACTTAGAGGTAGGATAATAAACAATCAAAATAGAATAGTATCTCCACACATGAAGCTCAAAATCACTAGCAGCGAGAGAGATGAAAACCAAAACCCCTGATGCACAGTTTTCCTGATCCTGTTTCATTGTTCTGTTCTGCCTATTGCTTAAGGGTCCAAGTATAGATTTCATCTGAGCACAAATAAGTGCTTTAGGATTCCCATCCTTCTCAAGGTTAGCCCCAATTTATTGTGATCCACAGAGTCAAATACCTTTGCTTAGTCAGTGGAACACAGATAGACATTTGTCTGGTACTCTCTGTTTTCAACTAAGATCCATCTAACATTGGCTATAATGTCCCTAGTGTCATGGCCTCATATAAGCCCTGCTTGCTCACCTCACAGTTCTCTGTTGATGTTCCACTCGTTTTTGGATAATCTTCAGCAGGATCTTGTTTGTTTGTGATATTAGTGATATTGTACAACAATTTCCACACTCTGTCAGGTCAGCTTTTTTTTAATGGGAATAAATACGACTCTCTTTCAGTCAATTGGCCAGGTACTTGTCCGCCAGATTTCTTGGCACAATTGGATGAGTGTGTCCAGGGCAGCATTTGCTTGTTGAAATATGTCAATTGGTATTCCATCCATTCCTGGGGCCTTGTTCTTTGCCAATTCCTTCAGAGCAGCTCAGACTTCTTCCTTCATCACCATTGTCTCTTCATCATACATTGTTTCATTAAATTCTTGTGTGTCAGCCAATTCTTTTTGGTACAGTGACTCTGTATACTCCTTCCATCTTCTTTTACTGCTTTCTGGATCATTCAACATTCTGCCCTCAACATCCTTAAGTATTCCAACTCGAGGCTTGAATTTGTTTTTCAGTTCCTTCAGCTTCAAAAATGCCAGGAGAGTTTTTCCCTTTTTATGTTCTGACTTTGCACATTTCATTATTACTTTGCTTTGTCTTCTCAAGCTGCCCTTTGAAGCCTTCTTTTCAGCTCCTTAACTTTTTTATTTGTACCCTTTGCTCTGGCTTCTTGGTGTTCTAGTGTCAAACTGTTCAGTCTCTTCTGACATCTGTCCTGGTCTTTCCCTTCTTTCTCTGTCTTTGTATTGACCATTTATATTCTTCCTGTATGATATTATTTTAAATTTTTAAATTTGTACTAGTTTATTTACAAAATATAAGTATATTGCTTTTCAGACCAGATTCTTCCAATTTCCCTCACCCCCATCAAATTGTACAACAACATGATTAATCCCCCCACATCCCATCCCTGAACATCCTGTGGATTATATTCTTGAGGTTATCTGGTTTTCACTCATTAGTGTTCCAGACCTCAAACCTGTTTCTGAGATGGTCTTTAAATTCTAATGGGATAGACTTGAGGTCAAACTTTGGTTTTTTTGCATTTGATTTGATTTTCTTTAACTTCAGTTTGAACTTGCATATGAGCAGTTGATGACCTAGTCCACAATCAGCACCTGGAGGCTGGACTTTATGAGGAGGAATGTGGCACCAGAATTAGACAAAGACTCATCAACAACCTGTATTATGAAGATGACACAACCTTGCTTGCTGAAACTGAGGAGAACCTGAAGCTTGCTGCAGAAGGTCAAGGACTGCAGTCTTCAATATGGATTGAATCTCAACATCGAGAAAACAAAGATTCTCACCATTGAACCATTTGGCAGAATCATGATACACTGAGAAGACTTTGAGATTGTTAACAGCTTCAGTTGGCTTGATTCCACAATTAATACTTTTGGCACCAGCAGTCAAGATATCAAAAGACAAATTAAACTGAGACCTCTCTAGCGAAGTGAAGAGCAATGAAGTCAGTCTGGAGTCCAAGGTGCACCTGCTCCAAGCCATGGTCTTCACAATTACTTGCTACACATTCTCTTAACAATAACTATGCATAGCTGAACAATTACTAAAGATGAAAGAAGAATAGATGCCTTTGAGTTATGTTGCTGGAGAAGATTGTTGAACTTGCTGTGGACTGCCAAATAACAGGTTTATCCTGGAGAGGGTGAAACAAAATTTTTTCATTGGAGACAAGGATTTTGAAGCTCTGTCTTACATACTTTGGCCATATGGCCAGGAGGGACCAGTCCTTGGAGAAGGACATCATGCTTGGAAGGGTGGAGGGATAGCACAGGAGAGGAAGACCCTGGATGAGATTAACTGACTTAGTTACTGGGTAATGGGATTAGATGTGTCAGAGATGAAGAAATTGCCTTAGAATAGGGCAGCGTTCAGTGCTGTTATACATAGGGTTGTTATTAGTTGAAGGCAACTCTAGGACACATAACAACAACAATAAATCAAAACCAAAATGAGATACCATGTCACACCAGCAGCAGTGGAAAAGATAAGCAGGACAGTAAGCAATAAATGTTGGAGAGCATGTGGAAAAATAGGAATCCTTAAACATTGTTGATGGGATTATAAAATGATACAACCATTCTTGAAGGCAGTTTGACATTTCCTTAAAAGAGCTGAACATAGATATGTCACATGAGCCAGCTATTGCACTGCAAGGAATATAACCCAAGGAAACTAGAACTGAGACACAGATATTTGTACACCAGTGTTCATAGTAATGCTATTCACAATCACAAGAACATGAAAACAACCTAAATGTCCAACCACAATCGACTGAATTGAGAAATTGTGGTATATTCACATGATCGAATACTATGTAGCACTTAGGAGCAGTGACTGAAAAAATTACTAACATAACTTGGGAAAGACTGGAAAGCATTATGCTGTGAAAACTAACTCTCCCCAACCCCAAGGTCGGTCCTGTTTTACAACAGTGCAGTATTTGTACTTTTTTTTTAATTGTAAAAAATTCTATTTTTTTATTACATTATTTACTTTGAGGGTTTGTTTTGTGTGTCATTTTTATTTTTTTTTAAATTTCTTTATTTTTCATTTCAATGAACATCTACAGAGATTTTGGAATTCCATTCATTCATTGTTGCACCCCCCTCCCCCCCCCCCCCCCCCCCCGTTTGCTCCTCTCCTTCAAACTCAAAAGAGAAACTCCCTCCTTGGTACGCAATCCCCCCC
>NW_006399916.1:683840-720046 GCF_000299155.1 Elephantulus edwardii
GCTAGCACTATTCTGTATTTCATCCAGTTTCTTTTTTATCCATTGAAAATATTCAATCATTGTTCTTTTAAAATCAGTATCAGAAAGATCCATCAGGCTTTCTGGCTCCAGGAAATCCGTTGCTACTGTGTCTTCTTTGGGGATTGATATCTTGCTTTGGGCTGGTGGGACAAGTGAAGCACTCTGGTTTCTATGGGCCATTGGTGTGGCAGAGTTCATCATGTCTGAGGTGGTAGCTGGTTTTTTATTTGAAGTCACTGCTCCAGAAGAAGGTTGGGCAGAAACAAGAGTAAATGCGTAGAGGGTGCGTGCACACTCCAATGCTCACGTGAATGGGGAGGGAGGAAGCACACACTGATACATGTGGGGAGAGCCTCAGGTGAACCTAAATAATGAAGGAGGAAGTCTGTTGTTCCCTTTCTGGAATAGCTTCCCCACTCTTTGGAGATGCTCAGGATCTCCCTATTGTTTGAGTTAGTGGGCCCTACGTGCTCAGGCCAGAAACCAGTTTGATTCCCCACGTAACTTGATTCTCAACGGTATATGAGTATTTTAGGGGAGGTTGATAAATCTTTTAGATGTGGCATATATGATTGTCTTCCTAAATGGGTGTGGGGTGTCTGGGTCACAAGCCCCAGCCTGGAAATGCCTTTGCTGTCCTTGCAGATCTCCCAGCAAAGTCCAAGTTTACAATGATGGCGTTTCCTCACAGACCTCTGCGAACTATAGTCGGGACCTGCAGCTGTAGCAGACAGGAAGTCTGGGTCGCAAGCCCCGGCCTGGAAATGCCTCCGTATTTGTCCTTTTGTGTCCTTTTGTGACTGGGAGTCACCCAGTTTGAATAATATTGCATTAGTTCCTTGTTTTTCAATGCAGCATAGTATTCCATTGTGTGAGCTTCTCTATTCTTTCGTTTGCTGTTGGGCAGTTAGGTTGTTTCCAACTCCTTGCTATTGTGAACAAAGCTGCAATAAACATGGGTGTGCATAGAGGCTGGACTTTATGAGGAGAAATATGGCATCTGGATTGGAGGAAGACTCATCAACAACCTACGTTATACAGATAAACCAACCTTGCTTGCTGAAACTGAGTGGAACTTGGAGCATTTTCTGCAGAAAGTCAAGGACTGTACAAGGACTGTAGTCTTCAATATGAATTGAAGCTCAACATCAAGAAGACAAAGATTCACTGGGCAGCACCATGATGGATGGAGAAGAGACTGAGGTTGTTATCTGTTACAGTTTGCTCAGGTCCACACTCAACACTTTTGGCACCAGCATTCAGGAAACCAAAATTCAAATTTCATTAGGTAAATGTGCTCTGAGGGACCTTTCGAGAGTACTGAGAAGCAAGGATGTCAGTCTAGAGACTAAGGTGCACCTGATCCAGTCCATGGATTTGCAATTTTGCAATTACTTGTTATGAAACAGAGAGCTGGATAATGACTAAGGAGGATAGAAGAAGAATTGGTACCTTTGAGTTATGGTGCTGGAGAAGAGTCTTGAACATATTATGGACAACCAAGAAAACAAATAGGTCTGCTTTGGAGAGAGTGAACCAAGTTTCTCCTTGGCAGATAGGATTTTGAAGATCTATCTGACATACTTTGGGCATATGGCCAGGAAGGATAAGACATCATGTTCGGAAGGGTGGAGGGACAGCACAGGAAAGGAAAACCCCAGATGCGATGGATTAACACAGTAACTAGGGCAATGAGGGTAGGTGTGTCAGAATCAATAAGACTGGCTCAGCACAGGGCAGGCTTCAGAGCTATTGGGTCGCAGACAAACTGATGACACATAACAACAACATTACCTTCTATATGAGGATGTATAGAGGTAAAAGAGGCAAAGTTCAGGAAGTAGAGCAAATCTGGCTCTAAAATGCATATTTTTCCACTATGCTCAGTAGATATTGCACCATTTTATATTCCCTCCAACAATATGAGAGTTCATATCTCTCCATTCTCTCGCCAGTATTTGTTTCTTGCTATTTCATTGAACTTTGTTAGTCCATGAGGGTTGTATCCTTTCTCCATATCTATTCAATCTGTAATCTAAGAAGAAGAATGTGGCATTTGGAGTGGAGGAACACTCATCAACAACTTGCACTAGGCAGATGACACAACCTTGCTTGCTAAAAGTGAAGAGGACTTGAAATGCTTACTGCAGAAGATTAAAGACTATGGTCTTCAAAATTAATTGCATCTCAACATCAAGAAGACAAAAATTCTTACCATTGGACTGATAGACAACATCATAATAGATGAAGAAAAGTTAGAAATTATCAATTATTTCATTTTACTTGGATCTACAATTAACACCCTTGTTATCGGCATTTAGGAGATGAGGACATATACTGCTTTGGGCAAGTCCACTTTCAGAGACCTATCCAAAACATCGAGGATCAGTGATGTTAGTTTGAAGACTAAGGTGTGCCTGATTCAGGTCATGGTCTTTTTAACTAATTGCTATGCCTCTGAGAAATTGACAGTATTGAATAAGGATGACAGAAGAATTATTGATGCTTTTGAATTGTAGGATTGAAGAAAAGTAGCAGGTATCCCATTGACTGTCAACATAACAGACAAATATATCTTAGGAAAAGCACAGCTAAAATGCTCCTTGGAAGCAAGAAGGGCAAAGCTTCAACTCACATACTTAGGATCTGCTGTTGGAAGATGCTATTTCTTGGAAAAGACCACCATGCTGGAAAAGTAGAGAGAAAGAATGGAAGACCCTCAATGAGATGGATTGACACAACTGCAGCCATGGGCTCAAGTGTGTTAGAGATAATGAAGATGGCATAGGATAGGACAGGGTTCAGGTCTGTGGCTCATAGGGTCACCATGAGTTGTTCTTGACTTTATGACACTTAACAGTAATAGCTGGTGTTGTCTTCATGGTTTTTGGGCATCTTAAAATCTTTGGTGAAGTGTCTTTTTATGTCCTTTCCCCCTTTTGTAATTGAGTTCCATTTTTCTTGTTGAGATATCAGGAGTTTTCAACAATATTTAGAGATTAGTCTCTTATCAGAAGTAGCAGCTAAATATTTTTCTTGTTCCATAGGTTCTCCTTTTACTCTTTTGGAAAAGTCTTTTAATGCACATAAGGTTTTAATTTTTAGGAGAATCCACTGTTGGGGACCTCTCCAGAGTGCTGAAGGGCATGATGTCAGGCTAGAGAATAAAGTGTACTTGATTCAGGCCATGGTCTTCGCAAATACTTCCTATGTAGTAGAGAGCCTGACAGTGAATAAGGATGACAGAGGAAGAATTAGTGCCTTTGAGTTGTGCTGGAGAAGAGTACTGAACATAACATGGGCTGTTAAAATAACAAACACATCTGTTCTGGAGAAAGTGAAACCAGGTCGCTCCTTGGAGGCAAGGCTTTTGAAGCTCTGTCTCACATACTTTGGGCATGTAGCCAGAAGAGACCAGTCCTTGGAGAAGGATATCATACTTGGAGTGGTGGAGGGATGGCAAAAGAGAGGAAAACCCTGGATGAGATGGATTGACACATTAACTGGGGTAATCAGGTTAGGTATGTCAGAGTAGGTGAGATTGGCTGAGGATAGGGTAGAGCTCAGAGTTAGTGTGCAGAGTCACTATGAGTTGCAATTGACTCGATGGCACATAACAAAAACCACATCAGTCATCTAGTTGATTCCCTGTTTTTTATGCATTTTCATGTCATAGAATTATTTATGCCATTGACTAGGGCTTCTAAGTTTGCTCCTGGGTTTTGTTGTTTGTGTTTTTTTTCATGATCTTCAGGATATTAGGATTTATGCCCTGAGTCCTTGATCTGTTTTGAGTTCTTTTTTATTTATTTATTTTTTGGTATGAAGTATGGGTCTTGTTTTAATGAAAATAGTTTTGCCAGTATCATTTGGTAAATAGACTGTCTTTTTTTCCACCTAATGGATTTTATCTCTTTGTCAAAGATTAGCTTTATATGGGTAGGTGTATTTATTTCTGTGTTCTCAGTTCTGTTGTATTGGTCTCTGTGTCAGTACCAAGTTGTCTTGATTACCATGGCAGTATAGTAGGTTTTGAGATCAAGAAGGTAAGGCTTTGTTTTTCTTTTCCAGTAGTGTTTTGCTTCTCTGGGATATCTTCCCAGATAGAATTTATTACTTTTCCATTTCTTTGCAGAAAGAGGAGTGGATCTGGATTGCATTGTATCTACAGATTGGTTTTGGTAGTATCGACATTTTTTCCACAATGCTGTTTTCCAATCTATGAGCATAGCATTCTTCCACTTGCATAGTAGCGTTTAGTAATTTTCTTTCTACAGGTCTTTTGTCTGTCTGCTTTCTTTATTTCCTTGCCAGAGTTCTCTTTTGCTATTGTAGAGAAATTAAACTGATTTTTGTATGTTGATCTTGTACTCTGCCAATTTGCTAAATCTATTAGTTAGATCTATTCATTTTCTTCCTGAACCTATACCATCTGCCAAGGGAGATTGTTTTACATCCTCTTTGCCAATTTTGATACCTTTTATTTATTTCTTCTTCTGACAAGGACTTATAGTACTGAACAGTTGTGGTGATAAAGGGCATCCTTGTATGAATCCCATTCACAAGGAGAATACCTTCAATTTTTCCCCATTGAGAGTAATGTTGACTGTTGGGTTTTTATATAAGCTTTTAATTATGTTGAAGAATTTCTCTTCTACTCTTACTTTATAAGGAATGAGTGTTGAATTTGGTCAAGTGTCTTTTCTCTATTGCTGATATGATCAAATGGTCCTTTTCCTTTGTTTTTGATGTGGTGAATTGCAATGATTGTTTTTCTTATGTTGAACCACCCTGAATACTTGATATGAATCATACTTCACAATAAATGGGGTGTTGGGGTTTTTTTATGGTGTTAGATTCTTTTTGGATAAGATTTTGCTGAGAATCCAAAATAATGAGTCTCCTCAATTGATTGTTCACAATAAACAGTTATTTTAAATGCATTGTTTGGAGTTGACCCAAGTTGCTTGTTTCTTTATAACCTGGTGAGAAAGATACTCTCTTCTTTTCGAGTCAGGGAGCACATATTCAGCTGAATAGAATGAGTGGGTACTTGTTATCAGTATTTCATGAACATACAGTGTTATGTGTTTTTGTGTGACACTGTTTAATGTATTATTGTTATGTTGAATTGGAAGTGACTCCTAGTTGACCCTCCAGTGGGTTTTCAGAGGAAGTAAACAACATGAGAGGAGATGATCTATTTTTCTCTTGTGGAATTCGAGCCACATGCCTTTAGGTTAGCAGTACAACTCCTTACCATTAAGCCACCAGAGCCCTGTTTAATCTCTGCTAGATCTTTCTTAAGTTGTTGTTGTTGTTGTTATGTGCCGTCGAGTCGCTTGCAACTCATAGTGACCCTATGTACAACAACCCTAAACTCCACTCTGCCCTGTGCCAATCGCACTGTCTCTGACACTCCCATCCCAATTATCCCAGTCACTGAATCAATCCACCTCATAGAGGGCCTTCCTCTCCTGCGCTGTCCCTCCACCCTCCCAAGCATGATGTCCCTCTCTAAGGACCGGTCCCTCCTCACAACATGTCCAAAGTATGTTAGACGGATCTCAGAATCCTTGCCTCCAAGGAGCCACCCGATTTAACCCTTTCCAGGACAAATCTGTTTATTTTCCTAGCAGTCCATGGTATTCTCAATACTCTTCTCCAGCACCACAGCTCAAAGGCATCAATTCTCCTTCTATCCTCCTTGGTCATTGTCCAACTCTCTGATGCATAACAAGTGATTGCGAAGACCATGGCCTGTATCAGATGCACCTTAGTCTCCAGAGAGACACCATTGCTCTTCAGTACTTTGGAGAGGTCCCTAACAGCAGACTTTCCCATGGCAATGCGCCTTTTAATTTCCTGGCTGCTGGTGCCAAGACTGTTGACTGTGGAGCCAAGCAAACTAAAGCTGTCAACAATCTCAATCTCTTCACCATCCATCCTGATGCTGCCAAGTGGTCCAGTGTTGAGAATCTTTGTCTTCTTGACATTGAGCCTCAAACCATATTGTAGGCTGCAGTCCTTGACACTCTGCAGCAGGCGCTTCAGGTCCTCTTCAGTTTCAGCAAGCCGGGTTGTGTCATCCGCATAACGCAGATTGTTGATAAATCGTCCACTCATCTTGACCCCACATTTCTCCTCATAGAGCTCAGCCTCCTGGATAATCTGTTCTGTCAAGATTGGTCTTTCTTAAGAGTGTGCAGCTAAATTAAAAAAAAATAAATTATAGCACAAGTGTGAGGATGAAAGATTGGGGACCAAGAAGAAAGTTTTAAAAACCTCAACACATTGATAATAGAATTCAGAAGAGACACATCAGGAACAATTGAGACTAGACTGTGCTTATTTCAGGTTATAAGCAAATGGCTTCAGACTAGCTTTCACAAGAAGAGCTCACTGCAGTTGAGGAGCACAGGGAGGCTCTCATAAGACTGATAGAACTTGTTTTGGACTTCTAAAAATTGAAAAAATAAATAATAAATTCTATTTTCATGGATAAAGGTGCAGAGACAGTAGTTTCACTTGAAGTGGTTGAGTTGCTTTATGAAAGGAAGGTGGACGGGCTTGGGCTTTAGCACTACACAGGGCCATCATTGAGTGCAAGAGCAGACTACTTACCTGCCATGTTGAGCACAGCACATAAACTCGCAACAGGTCTGCAGTAGAAAAATTGCAGAAAAGAAGTTTGAAATAGTGAAGTGGAGCTAGATCATGGAAGATGTTTACTGGGATGCCAACTCTACAGGATAGAAATGTGTATCTTTGTGGTAGTTTTGGCTGTAGATAGGCTGTGTCACAATGTGCTAGAGGTAACCTGGAACTTTGCCAATGCTAAGACTCCTGTTTGTCAGAGGTAAAATAATCACATGTATTTTTAACAGTTGTATTTGTCTGCTGTTCCTCCAAAACAAAATTTATAACAGACTCACTTTGCTTCAATATCAAATCAGCTTAATTTGATTTTGTAAGCTCCTCATGGAAAGAGAATCTGATATCATGACTATTTTGTTGTGCAGCTCCACTCTAACTATAGACAAATGCCTCTAATCTTCTTACCATGTGTTCTCCTGTATTACAGGATTTTTCCCCCTTCTGTATTTGATAATCTTGTTATTTTGTGTTGTGTGTCACTTAATTGTTCCCTAAAATAGAGATCTTCAGAAAATCTGCCAGAAAATGGATTTGCTGTTCCCAACTAAAGTCATAGCTGAAGTATTTACTCAGAAATGTGTTCTTTCCAGAGTTTTTGGGGTTACTGTTTTTCTTAAGGGGTCTCATTTCCAACTACTGATGTTGATGCCTTCTGCAGTTCACTGGAGGACTTTCAATAAACTGCTCTGGAGAAGGACTGGGATGGTAGCCTCAAGACCTTCCACTTGAGCTCAACTGCCTTTTTTTTTTCTTCTTTTTTTTTCAACTGCCTTCCTGATGGTAACCTCCATAGGTCTAGCTGTACTCAGTTCAGTAACTCTGTAAATATTTCCTAAGCACCTACTGGATGCCAAACAGTAAGACTGATGTTGAGAATACATAGATGGATATAGCTCAGTCCTCATGTCAAATATAAGGTTTCTGACTTGATTATCAAAAGCTAAAATTTAATTTTACTAGCTCTGCCACCTTAAACAAGACACTTAATTGCTCTGTTCCTGTTTTTCTAGAAAATCAATATTATTGAGACAGTGTATCCATTAAAGATGAACTATTTGGAAGGTCAGTTTTACTTGTCTGAGGATGAGTGACCTTGTATGTAACCCCTGCGTTCTCTTTCCCTTCCTTTTCCCACACTGATGGAGTTTTATCTGAACAGACTAAAGAAGACTGATTATTTTAACTTTTCATCTTTCTATTTGTTTTTCCTCCAAACTCTTTATAGTTTCATCATGGCATTTGACTTTGGATGAGTGGGCCTGATACTTTTGTATCACAGCTTGTAAAAAATAAAATGAGAGGAATACGTCTTTTATGTTTGGTTTCCAGTACATTTTCTGGTCATAGTCGCCATGTTTTTGCCTTTATCCCCCTCTCGCTCTTTCCCTGCCCTGTCCATCTTTCATTTGTGTATCATAACTCGCAGATCTGATGTCTTAAGGTAACAGCGTCTGTCATTCAGGGTTTCTTCACGGATTCTAGTTAAACATTCCAGTTTTCTGATCCTCTGATAAGATTATTTTCCTGATTTTCTTTTCATACACTTATGTTAAAACTCACCTGCCACTTTTCTTCCCACATTCACATTTCCTTTTAGTTTATCCCTAATCAGCTTGGCATTTTAATCCCTAGAAGAATTGAATGCCATCTGCAAGCCTGCAATTTCCTCAAGCTCTCTTTTCCACATCATTTATATGAATTCTGAGGCAATAAGCAGCTTGTTCTCCACTGAAGTGCTGTTGTTGCAGTGTGCTTGATTTAACACCTTAATCACTGAATTAATAATATCAACAACCAGTCATAGAACTTTGCCTTGATCCAAAAAAGTGCTAATTTCCTCCTCTTCTTTATTTCTACTTCATAAACATTTGTCCATAAGACAGATATTTCCGTGTAAGGAATGAAAATTTTGTGACTGTTGATGTAGGTAAGAAGCTCTCAATTTGGATGAAGTGCCCCTTCCCCAGTGTGGGGCCCTGCCTATGCTAGCCCTCACTTATGTGTCTCTTCCAGGATCCCTGAAGTTGAAGGTCTGTCTCATTTTCTATTAACTTATTACATCCAATATTTTATTATCTCTGTCACTTCCTAGCTAGCTTTGAAGTCCCCAGACCTACTCAATCAAATGATTAATTCATTTGCCAGGCCAGTGTACACCAGCTATTGCTCTGTTAAGTCTAGTACAATAGCAATTCTGAAGTCTGATTACTATTCTAGTTACTGTTCAAGCCTCTCTAAAGATTGCCAGGATCCTAGTTTGCTCCCTCCAGTCTCTTTTACATTTCAAACAATGTAGTCTTTCAGATCCTAGTTCCATTTGATTATGCCACTTGTATGCTTACAGTCCGATCACTTGGAGACAGGAGGGAAACCAGGAATATATTAAGGATGTTTATAAAAATTACTGTTAATTCTGGTAGGTGAGAAAATGACATGGTGCTTTTATTTTAAAGTCATTACCAGTTTGAGATGACAATTAGATGTTTATAGGAGAAGTGATATGATGTTTGCTATTTGCTTTAAAACACCCTTAACACTTTGAGCAGCAAGCACGGGGATAGAGATCAATTAATTAAATTGATACTTATCACCACAGAGTGCAGAAATTATCAAACAATATCATTAATATCACATGCAAGCAAAATTCTGCTGAAAATTATCCAGAAATGATTGGAGCAATATGTCAACAGAGAACTGCCAGATTTGCAGGCTGGATTTAGAAGAGGTTGTGGTATTAGGGATATTATAGATAATGTTAGATGCATCTTAGCAGAAAGCAGAGAATACCAGAGGAATGTCTAGCTATGCTTCATTGACTATGCAAAGGCTTTTGACTCTGTGGATCACAACAAGCTATGGCTGACTCTGAGAAGAAGCGGAATCCCAAAACATCTGATTGTGCTAATGTGAAACCTATACTTGGACCAAGAGGCAGTCATCAGAACAGAGCAAGGAGACACTACATGGTTCAAAATAAAGAAGGGGGTCCATCAGGGATGTATTTTGTCTCCATACCTTTTCAGTCTGTATGCAGAACAGATCACCCGAGACACTGGGCTGTACAAGGAGGAATGTGGCATCAGGATTGGTGGAACAGTCATCAACAACCTGTGTTATGCAGATGACACAACCCTGCTTGCTGAAACTGAGGAGGACCTTGCTTGCTGCAGAAGATAAAGGACTGCAGCCTTCAATATGGATTGAAACTCAACATCAAGAAAACAAAGATTCTCACTCCTGGGCCAATTGGCAGCATCATTATGGATGGTGAAGTGATTGAGATAATTAACAGTTTTAGTTTACTTGGGTCCACAGTCAACACCCTTGGTACTAGCAGCCAGGAAATCAAGAGATGAATTGCTTTGGGAAAGTCAGTTGTGAGGGACCTCTCAAGAGTACTGAAGAGCAACGATGTCAGGCTGGAGACTAAGGTACGTCTGATTTGGGCTATAGTCATGCTATGCACCAGAGAGTTGGAGAGTGACTAGGGATGATAGAAAGAGAATTGATGCCTTTGAGCTGTAGTGCTGGAGAAGAGCATTGAATGCATGGACTGCTAGGAGAACAAACAGGTTTGTCCTGGATGGGGTAAAGCCGGAGTGCTCCTTGGAGTCAAGGATTCTGAAGCTTCATCTGACATACTTTGGGCATGTTGCAAGGAGGGACCAGTCCTTGGAGAGGGACATCATGTTTGGGATAGTATAGGGATGGCACAGGAGAGGAAGACCCTCGATGAGATGGATCAATTCTGTGATTGGGATGGTGGGAATGAGTGTGTTGGAGACGGCTAGGTTGGCACAGGATAGAACAGCATTGAGGGCTCTTGTACATAGGGTCGCTATGAGTCGCAAGCTACTCAATGGCACATAGCAGCAACAACAAAAATTTTTCACTTCTCCCTCCTTCCTCTATGCTTCCTGAGTTCCTCCTCATGCTCCAGGACTTGCTTGGTGTGTGTAGAGCTTCCCTAGACTTGTCCAGCCAGAGAGACTGCTACTGCCTCTGGGCTTTGCAGTGCCATCTTCATACATCTGCTACAGTCTGCATCCTGCACTATAAGCAAGTATTTGTTTCTGTCTCCTACTAACCTGTAAGCACCTTGAAGGTAGAAGAATTTTACTTTATTGTGCATATTTTTGTGTTATATGAAACATTTGTTGTTGAAAATTTTGTGTATATATCTGAATTTTTTTGTTAAAAAATTTAAGGAAACAGTTATGGAAAGTGAGAATGTAAATCCTAGTTGTAAATTTTAGAATTGGCAAGACCCTTTCATTACTTATAACTTCTACGTCTTTTCTAGACTGTCTTTTCTGTATTTGGCAACTGCCAGTGCATGTTTAAATCCTTAGCACCGACCTTTGTGTGCTTAGTAAATTTTTGTTGCATTTGCTGACAAACTGTAGCCTTTATTTTTGCAAACTGCCTGTCTTTGCCTTAGCAGTGAAACTCCGTACCTACTAGCCTACCAGGGCTCCCTGTCCACCAACTGCTCTGTAAGAGAAAAGTGGGTAATTTCCTTCCCTGTGATTTAAAGCTCTGTAAACCTACTGGAGGGTCAGCTATGGGTTGGTTCCAAGTCAACAGCAGTGGCTGGCTGGCTGACTGACTGACTGATTTCTGCAGCTTGCAAAAAAGCCAGGTTTCTGACTTCTTCTCCTAAGAAGCACTTAATTTCCCTTTATGGTTTTTCAGAGCAGCAAATAAGTACCGGGAGGAGTCTCTGTTAGCCAGTGGATTCAGGGTCTGATATGCTGGCACTGGATGGTGAATTACCACAATGAAGCTGCAATGTCTATCCTGCCAGTGGGTGGCACTAAACACTCACAAACTCTCTTCAAGACAAGCATACCCCATTTTACCTTTGGAGTGTAAGGTGTGAAAACGAGACCTTTCTATTTCTAATTAGAATCCATGCCTTTGAGTTGTGGTGCTGGAGAAGAGCATTGAACATATCGTGGACTGCTAAGAGAACAAATGGAGAGAGTGAAATCAGGCTGCTCCTTGGAGGCAAAAATTTTGGAAGTCTGTATCACATACTTTGTGGCTTATTGCCAAGAGGGATCAGTACTTAGGGAAGGACATCATGCTTGGAAGAGAGGAAGGATAGCATAAGAGAGGATAACCCTGGATGAGATGGATGGATTGACTCAGTGATTAAGGTAATGAGGTGGGTGTGTCAGAAACAATAAAATTGGCTCTGGATAGAGCTGTTATACATAGGGTCACTATAAGTAAAAGTCTACTCTACCGATGGCACACAACAATAACAAACAAATTCTTAAATCCTGAGATTTGTGGCCAGAAGCACAAGGCCTGAGTTAGAGATAGAGCCAGGAACTGAGCACCTTCTCAGGAGTAAATGCTGAGGCCAAGCTTTACTCTAGTCAGCCTTCCTTGTGCCCTGGAGTTGGCTGAGCCCCCGCCCCGGTTTGCGAGGTTGTAAATTGCACAGGAGGAGATGTTTCCTATGGAGCTCATCTTTTTCCCATTGAGCTTCTGGTGAATTTGAACTGCTAGATGACCATCCTTTGGGTTAGCAGTGCAGCTCTGAATGGACCACAGGCTCCACCAATGTTCCCTCCCCAGTAAATGCCTGAAACCATTCTCAGAGCTCTGAGAAGGCGAGCAGTGCAGAAGGTTAACAGGTCAGCTGCTGATTAAGAAGTTGAGGTTCTAATTCACCCAGAGGCTCCTTGGAGGAAAAGCCAGGTGATCAACTCCCCAAAGTCCTCTGAGAACACTGTGGAACATAGTTTTACACTTACCACACATGGATCCAGCATGCCTAAGAATTGACTTCAGGCAACCGTTGTGCTTTTGTTTTTTATTTTTATTTTTTTAATTTTGATAAAGTACTTTTGGAGCCAGAAATGTTGTTTCCATCTCCTAGACTGAGGTGTTTTAGATCCTTGTGCAAATCTTGGAGTTCTGGTGTAGATGAAGGAAATCGAGAATGGGTTTTTTATATAACAGAGAAGATGACTTCACCTGCAGGACAAACTTTGTCCACTAAGGTTTAAGGTAGCTTCTGCTTTCCTACATTTGTCAGTATTCCTGACATCTCCAGTCAATAAAGCACACCCACCATGAATGTGAACCTACTCAGGAAGCTACTCTGGAAGGGATTTAGAAATTTATAAAGACATTGGCTAAGCCATAATATTTAAAATAAAAAATGTCCTTCCCTCAGCCTCATAAACCTTGATTGGCAGGTGAATGAGAATCAGTGAAGGTGTTTACTCTCTTGGCTAGGAAGAGTTAAATCTGGGAGCCTCTAGTCATTTTGGCAATAAGGCAGGATGGTTCATTACCTGGTCCATCAAGGAAGCTTCAAGCCATCAAATTCACATAGATCCTCAGCTGCTGGGCTTGTTAAGAAAATGTTACAATAGGGGGAAATTGACAACACAGGCATCATAGATATTTTTAGTCTATGTTTCAATGATGTACATCTTGGGTCCTGTTTAGGCTTGAGCACAAGGTGGTGAATTAGGGTGGATTTGAGGAGGCCGCTGCAGAATGCCTTGTCTGTGTCCAGCTTTTGCAAGCAGCAGGCGAGAGGGAGAACTAAAGGAGATGAAGACATTTTCCCAAATTTTCAGACACTAGCGAGAAGGGTATCATCATTTCAGGGTATTTGGCAATATTATCACTGTACCAGCAACTCTGCAGTGAGATTCTAAAAGCAAATCATTGGAAGTTTAAAAGTTCATCAGTAAAATACTGGCTAATCTATGATGCACTCTTGACAGAGAATTTTGTATAGCTGTTAGAAAGCCTTGCAATACCAGTTGAAAGCAAATCACTAAGGTATATATTTAAGTATCTATACGCACACACACACTTTCAAAAAGGAAGTTTATCTAGCATGTTGCTATACATACTTTCCCCAGTGCAAGGATATACTTGGAACTGATAATGGGGAATATGTGTAATGAAAAAAAAATGGGGGGAATGAAAATAATTATTTTTAATTTTATTCCTTTAGATATTTCTGAAGATTGCTTGAATGGCTTAACCTTGTGACATACTACTTTTAAAAGTTTACCCTATTTGGTCTAGTATGTTCTGCCCTACTAGTTTGTTCTTATTATTAGGAAGTATTTCTTTTGATAGAAGACAGCAAAATTTTTCATGAAAATATCAAGAACTAAAATATCTGAGAATGAAGAGCTGTGAGAAAATGTTATTCTCCAGAAGAGGGCTCTGTGCCCCAACTGCCTGCCATCTGGGCTCCTTTTCTATAAGATTGAGGTTTAGCCAAGAGAGGTCAGTGACCCGGGGCCAGGAAACACAGACAGAGATTTCCAACAGGACAAATTACCTTAAGGGAAAGTCATTAGGATGATTGGAGAGGTGGGAGAAGGGGGAACGTATGAAAACAGCTTCATTAGCCAACTTGGTCACTGGGCAGGTGCAGGAAGTGCCAGATAAACTCAGCCAGGATCTATAAATATTCAGGATCATCAGTATTCAGATTCCACAAAATGAGTGAATTAGACAAGATGACAGTATGCTAGCACCTAGTTGTAAGTAAGCTCTGAGTTCTTGGGTTAAAGCCTATGCATTTATCTGCGATCTGGGCATCCCTTTTATTAATCTGGGTCTCAATCTCTTGTGTGGGTAAAATGGAAAGCACAGTCTGTCCCACTACTTCACAGGTGATGAAAAACAAGTTAGGGAATATGCTTTGGAAATGCAGAGCATCATGTTTTATAATTAATATGTATTAGACTAATAGTATGAAACGCAATGTGAATGAAGACCAGTGTGAAGCACAATGTATATGAACTTTGTAAACAAACAAAATATGTAAAATAGTATGTATATGAATGATTGTCTGAAACACAATGTAAATGAAAGATTGTATGAAACGCAATGTGTATGAATGAAACAATGTAAAGGAATTCTTATATGAAAACCAATAAAAAAGCTTATAGAATGAAAAGCTAGTGTTAAGATCTTTGCATCTAAGGAGCAGTCTGGCTACATTTCCTCCAAAATAGACTTAAGTTAGTTCCGAATCGATGGCAGTGAAGCTGAGGCATTTGTTTTAGCTTGTCCTTTCTATAGTTGTGAACAAGGATTTACAGAGAATAAGATCTGCAGAGTGGTGGTAATACCAAGAGTAAACATCTCTATTTAAAGCATACACAGACAATAATAGCCAAAGGGATCAGAAATGCTACAAGCCCCTGCCCAAGGGACTTACATGAACTGTAAATGGTGATCAGGGTCCCAGAAGCAAGCTGGTGACTTAGAAAGGAATTGGAGCAGAGGTGGGGATGGACTTCAGTGCTCCAACTCCTGGAGGGCTGAGTACCTCTGAGATATAATTTGGGGATGGCTAGGGACTTGGGTAGGACAAATGACAGCTTCCTGGAACACACTGTTCCAGAATTGAAAGAGGAAAGAAAATAGCCTGGCCTCATCCTGGGTAGTTGACAGGAATCAGAGTAGGAAGTATTTCTAGTAGGACTAGTGTTCACAACATCATTAAAGTGCCTTTTAAACGGAAAAGGGGAAATGGGGGGGGGGCTGGAGAGGATGAAACCCAGCACCCACAGCAAGTCTGTTTTCTCAGTGGAAATGAGGATGGAGAGACTGATCGGGAAAGTAGACTGTGCTGTGGGATGTCAAAGATACTGGACTGATTCAGAATTCTAAAACATCTGGGTTTGAAAACTGGTTTTGTTACTAACTTGTATGACCTTGATTGTGCCATTTTCACTTGAATCTTGGTTTTCTCATCTCTATAATGACTTTTTTCCCCTACTACTAAAGTTGTTGTGTACCACTGAGTTGGAACTAAACCCCGCACTGGTTTTCAGGGACTATCAGTTGTCAATTGCACAAAAGGACGTTGTCCATCTTTCTCCCATGAAGAATCTGGTGGATTTGAACTGCATGCCTTTGGTTTGGTAATGCAATTCCTTACCACTAGACCACATTAAAGTTGTTAGAATGTTTAAATGAGATGCTTTTTAAAATAAATATTGGTTTATTCCTCTGGGCTTATTGTTATACTTGTAGACAGTTCTGGTGGCCTAGTCCATAGGGGTTACCTTACCCATCAACCATGTCTCTCTGGGGTTTAAATCCACCAGTCATTCCTTGGGAGAAAGATGAGGAGGCTCCTTCTCTACTGTTTACAGCCTCTCAAGTCTAATAGAGGCTCCATTGTGATTTGGTTCTGACTTGATGGCAATGAGATAATTATTCTTTTTTTTAATTTAATTTTTTTCTACTAGTTTATTTACAAAATTCTAATACAAATTAGAGCAAATTCTTTCAATTTTCTCCCCTCCCCTCATCAAATTGTATTCTTTTCAGGGAGCCTACAGGAAAATTTCTAGTAAAATGTGTCAGTTTGAAATTTCAAGCCCATGGAAAGCAAACCTAACACAGCTTTTAACAAGTAGAATGCAGCCCTTGATAGAAATGATAAGCCATTTAAATTAGCAGATACACTCTTACAGTGTACTGTGGGCTAAGGGCAAGGTAGAAATTAATACAAACATCCACATGGTCACATAAAAGGAGCTCTAATGCATTAACAATAATAGTTACTTCTGGATTATTTTCTTATCCAGCAGAAAACCACAAAACCTGAACAGGAATGGGCCCTTTGGATTACCTTAAAACCAGCCAGACTCACTGCCCTCCAGTCACTTCCTGCTCAGAAGGTTTCTCTAGGACAGAGGAGACCTGACCCGGAGGGTTTACAAGGCTACTCTCTTTAAAGGAGCAGATTGTGAGAGCTCTTCTCCTGTGGATCTGCTAGTGGTTTTGAGCCCACAACGTTTTGATTAGCAGCTGTGTGCTTAACCACTGTGCCACTTGAGATCCATCTAGGCTAAAAGAGAAGTGGTTTGCATAAAGTCTCATGGTGATGGAGTGAGAGAATCTTGGTCTCTTTATCTCATTTTGGGGTTCTGTCTGCTTTAGGCCCGTCATTTGTAGCAGCACCTTTCTGACACCATACATCAGGACACAGCTTATTCATGTGTTTGTTTTGTTTTGTTTTTCTCCTTTCTCCAGGGCCAAATGTTTTCGGGGTAAAAAAGTCCTTGGAGATTATGACATCAAAGTAGAACAGGTAATCCGTCTGAAGCCCAGAGTTGCATTTGCGTCATCACTACTCCCCTAGGCATCCCAGAATGAACCAGCTAGTTCTGCTGTACTTCTTTGGGTTCTGAGCCATCCAAATTCTCTCCTGTAACCTTCCCCCAAGACCAGCCTTCTCTACTGTGAGGGACAGTCCCAAAGGCAGACTCAGTTTATGTCCCCAGTCCTTTGCATAGTGGAGACACTCTGGGCCCTGGGGTAGTGCAAGCTTCCAGGCCTGTCTTCCTTCCTGTCTCCAGTTCTCCACGTTGTTAGAGTAGCAAGCTAGGTAGTGGAAAGGGAAAGGGTGAAGGATGGGTGTTCAGTTAAATATAACATGCATTTCTTTGTTGTTGTTAACTGCCTTTGAGTCGGGCACAACTCTTAGCAACCCTATGAACAAAAGGCCTGAAGCTCATCTACAACTATCGACATTTATCCAAGTTCATAGAGTTTCCAGAGGCATGTTGTTTAGAAAGTGGATGCCACTCTTCCTTCCAAATTTACACAGTGTTTAAAGGATTTACAAAGTACTCTCCTATACATGTCCTATTCAGTTCTTAACTTGATAAAGTTGATAAGAAAAATTTCCATTTTATAGGTCGAGGAAGCTGAGATCCAGAGAGAACAAGTACATTGCATATCATATTATGCAGCCAGTTGGGGACAGAACTAAAATTCTGTTCCTTAACTCTATAGCACAAAGTCCATTGAGTATAAGTCAGATAACCTGACTCTGTCAGGGATGTGTGTTGCCTATCTAAAAAAGTAATTTAACTGCTCTGTGTTCTGTTTTTCTCTTTTCTTGAGCGGGGATAATTATTTCTGCTCACTAGCCTCACAGAATTGCTGTAAGAAATAGAACAACACATATGAAAAGGAAATAAATGTTTCGTGATGAGGAGGCTGCTGCTATTCTGTGAAGCCCTTGGCAAAGTCAGGACTATGGACTTATACTCCTCCTGTTACTTTACAGGCGGAGTTTTCTGAGCTCAACCTGGTGGCACATGCAGATGGGGCCTATGCTGTGGACATGCAGGTACTCCGAGGTGGCACCAAGGTGGTCCGGTAAGTCTCTCTGTCTTCCAGGCCACTGCCCCTGCCTTTTTTTTTTTTCACCTTTTTTTAAAAAAAATAATTTTCATGAAAGTTTACAGAGACTTAGGGTTTCCACTTATTCATTGTTTCACTTTTCACCCTACCCATCTCCTCCGCCAATTCACTCTTCTCCTTGAAAAGAAAAAGAAAAACTCTTTCATTGTTCTGTAATCCTTCCCCCTCAAGTCCACTCCATTATGTAGCCTTCACTCTGGTCTTCCGTAATGACAAGATACCCATTCATATGTTCCTTTTAAACAGTTCTCTCTCTCATCTGTTTTAATGCAATATATGTCATTTCTCCCCTCCTTTTCTGTCTTCCCTCAATCCTGGTGTCGGTCCCATTTTACAACAGTAGCCCTATGCAATGTTTGTCCTTTTGTGACTGAGATATTTCATTCAGCATAGTGTCCTCCAGGGTCATCCATTTTGCGTAATATTTCATGAGTTCCTGTTTTTCAATGCTGCATAGTATTCCATTGTGTGGATATACCAGAGCTTCTATATCCATTTGTTTCTTGATGGGCACTTAGGTTGTTTCCAGCTTTTTGCTATTGTGAACAAAGCCACAATAAACATAGGTGTACATATATCTGCTGCCCCTTTCTTTTGAGTGCCCTTTTCTGGCTTGAGGAGGCACTTCCAAAGCCAGATATTGGGATGGTATGATGGCACTATGGATGGGACACAGGATAGCATTGGTAGAGGAGGGTAGAGCAAACTAGCACTTCCCCTCAGGAGGACCTGACAGGGAGAGCAGTCTCCAGGCTCTCATAGAGTCCCTGTTGGAGGAGTGCTGGGACCCCTGCACCCACTCAGTGTAGCTCTATGTCTTTATCTTTGTGTAAATTTCCCCTTGAAAACAGGCTTCCATTGCTTTAAAAATAAAGAGTTTAGTAACCTCTGTCCTAGCTCACCCCCACTTTACAGTTGATGTATTGAGACTCAGCCAGTGAGTTTATAGCCGAGCCCTGTAGTCCATGCATGCTCTCCTGACTGCCAGCCCTGTTTTTTCCATGTCACACAGAGAATCCTCAGGAATGCCTATGTCTAATGGCAAAGCCCAGAGTTGGAAGGACCATTGTGGATGAAGTAGAAGTAGCCACTACTAGCTACTTATATGTGTGACATTGTGCTAAGTTCATAGTCATGACCAAATGTAATGCTGACATTTTGTGAGGGAGATGGTGAGAATCCAGATGAAAGGGAGTGCTTTCCACATTGTAATTCTTCTCAGGGCCTTAGCATGGCTTCAGGAGTCCAGGCATCATTATCTAGCTCCAGGAGGAAACTTTCCCACCTCACCCTGTCCCCACCTCAATTTGCAGTGCTTCTAGGCCTCCAGGGTCTAACAAGAAATAGATTAGTGGCAGTAATGACAAAGTTGTGGGTGTTTGGGATCTAACAATGAGAAATCTGAGCTTATCCATCATGTGCAGAGGAGAGAAAAAGATGTCCCTCCAGGTTAGGAGTGAGAACAGCGAAGTCTCATGAGAGAAAATGGACAGGCTTTCATCTTTAGGTAGAGTGAGTCATGGACCTGCAGGCACATAAGCAGGTGGTGACATAAAGGTCCAGTAGCGAGGCTCCCAGAAGAATCCAGCAGAAATTAGGCAGACCTTTCCAAGTATCAGCTAAGGTGCTCAGGAGTTGACCACAGCCTATGGTTCAAATTCTTAACTTGGACATGAGATGGGGGTTTGCTCTCAGGGATTCAGGGCCCACAGAGTTCAGAGAAGCTACAGCTGACACTATGCTGACTGCCGCTAAGTTCCCTGAGCTACTGACAGGGGCCTTTTCACCCTCATTCTCAAAGGCTGACATAGCCTAAAGTGTTGCTATGACTGTAGGTGGGTGAGGTTGAATGGGTGCCTGGACATAAGGAGTGAAACCATGAAACCCTAGCACTCTGAGGGTGGATGCTGCCAGAGAATTGCCTCTTTGAGAGGGTGAGAGTCCACTGAAATAAAGACAAGAAGACAGGAGCCCTGGTCCTTTGGAGCAGCTTTGGGGAGCTATGTGGCAAGGGGGAGAATCCAGGAGCTTTCCCATGCATGGGAACATTCTGTACTCTTAGCACTTCCTGTAGCCATTGCTCAACCTCATTTCTGCAAAAAATATCTGTACCCCTCCCTAGCGTCTGCTTTGTAAGAATAACACTGGAAAGTTTGGCATCTGTCCTCAGCCAGCCTGGCCCTTGTTCTACTAGCGGCCTGTTGAGGGCATTTGCTATTTAAGGAGAAGTGTTAAAGACTCGGAGTAGGACACTAAGGTCAAGAATCTCCTCGTGGTGGTGTGGTGACATCAGTCTTTGGCTTCCAAGTCTTCTGAAACCTGCTTTGATTACCCACCCTGAGCCACAAGGAGCTTCAAGGTCTCTTAATACACCATGAAGACAGAACATTCCTTTTCACTTTAGATGTGAAGTCTAAAAGTACTCTTGAGAGCATTTGTACCTAGAAAAATGCACTGCTTAAACCAGAGGAATGGAAGAATTTAAAAATCTGTTCTTCACATCTCTCTGGGACAGTGCCAACCAGCCATACACCCATAAAGGAATAACAATAACAATAATAATAAAAGGAGGGGTATGGAGTAGGTGGTCTCTAAGACCCTTTCTTTGTGTTGAACTGTAGAATGGAAGACAAGATGATTGTTCTGGGGTGCTTGTTAATAGCAAGTATGCCTCTCTACCTTCTTACCAGGTCCTTTCGGCCAGACTTTGTGCTTATTCGGCAGCACGCATTTGGCATGGCAGAGAATGAAGACTTCCGCCACCTCATCATTGGCATGCAGTATGCAGGTCTTCCCAGCATCAACTCATTGGAGTCCATTTACAACTTCTGTGACAAGCCATGGGTGGTGAGTGAATGCCTCTTCCCCCAGGTGAAAGGATGAGACCCAGACCCTAGGTCTCCTTCTCTTCTGGATAATGCAGTAGGATGCAGGTGCAGTAGGCAGCAACTGAGGGTCTGAGAAGCACTTCAGCTGGGATTTGGCATAGGACACAATGCATGTCATTACATGTGTTAGGTGGGGTGACCTTTGCTACAGAGTGGCCTCTGCTAGAGGACTGTATAACAACCAGACTGGCCCCTAGTATTTGGGATCTTGCCAAGTTTTCTTCTTTCTGTTCCTAACCTATACCATAGGCCAGAACAGAAGATGGAGAGACTTCTGCTCAGGCCTGTGTCCGTTCTGACCATATTTGCCTTAAGCACTGCACGAGAACAGGAGAGCTCTCTGGCCATACTGCAGGTTCTCCTTCAGTTTCATCAAAAAGCTGACCTTTTACATATTGTTTTCTACTTGTGAATGGGCATGGACACATACATACCAAGATTGTGAATGGAGGATCTCTCTGAGATCTATCTTTGTCTTAATGTCTTCACTGTGGCTGCAAATGGTGTGGAGAAAGGCCTCAACTGCATCTGAAAAGGCTCTGCCTTTGAGTCACTGTGTCTTTGAGATTAACCACTGCACACAGGAGTTTCAGAAGCCAAAGTGGATCTGCCAGTAGAAGCAAGAATACCACCATCCGTTTTAGTACAAATGTATCTGAAACCTTGTCAGTCTTTATGGGTCTTTTAAAAAAAAATAATACTGATTTATTTACAAAGTTTGAATACATTGTTTTTCACAAAAGATCCTTTCTATTTCCATCACACACACTCCCCATCTAACTGTGCAACCCTATGTTTAACACCCTACCCCAGCCCCTACCCATCCTCACCTCTCTGCTTCCATCCTCTCCCTTATGGGTCTTTTGAAGACAGGTGCACCAGGGTTGAATGAAAACATTTATTTCCAGATGGGCTAAAGACAGTGTAGTATCCAAACTGATATGGAAAGCTTTTCTCTTAAAAAAAACTCTTATACATTTGATAAGTTACTGTACTGAACCCATATTCCTCCTCATTGTTATTACCACCAGCACCACCCCTCCCAACCCCCAGATCCACTCATCTGTTTTCTTATGAAGGAATTAGCCCTTATGAGATATTTATTTAACCAGTGACTGTGTGCCTCTAACTTAAACTTTACATTTTTAGGGAGAAAGGGATTAGATACTAAGTGTATTTCCTTTACCAGAGACAACTAGAGACACAGTGTAAGGGAGTGGGATGAACTCCCAGGAACTCCACCTGTACCTGGGGACTGGCTGCAGTTTTGGTCTTGGCTGCCCCAAAGCCCTGTGAGTGAGCCATGGGACCTCTGTGCACCCATGGGGCATCTGTGTAACTCTCCCACATGCTGGGAAGATAGGCTCCACATGACTTGGTGGCATGCCAGCACGTGGGCTGCAGTAGGACAGAGGTGGTTCAGCAACCAACACTCAGAATGCCAGAGATCCCTGAGAACTCAGGCTCTTGTCCAGAGGCAGAGTCTTGCCATGCTAAGGTGGGCAGGCCAGATTTAAAGGCCAAGTTAGGTGGTATAGAGACTCCAAGAAGGCAAGAAAGATTGAGGGGAAGTTCTTGAGAGTCAAAGCAAGCTGAGGAACCAAAGTGGTATGAGAGCGGAGTACAGTGAAGGATAACTAGTAAAACATGAATGGGGACCCAAGGGGGGAAAGGATGAGAGCAGAGGGGTGAGGATGGGTGGGGCAAAATTACAGGCTTGCCTAATTTGATGGTTGAAGGGAGGGTGTAAAGGAAGTATCTTGCGAGGGGGGACCTGAAAAGACAGGGTAATGGTGGGCATAGTCCAGTGGTGATTAATTTTATAAAGCATAATGAGAATTATTGTGTGAAACACAATGTGAATGAAGAATAGTATGAGACACAATGTATACAAACTTTGCAAGCAAACTAATGTAAAATATTTTTTAAAAAAAAAGAAGAAGAAGAAAAGAGACAGGGTGCTTTCCCAGCCAGCCCAACTTCAGGTATGATCTGTCTGTCTGCTCCTTCCCTGTGTCTCTGACTTCAGCTGCATCATCTGTAAAATGAAGAGGCTGATCTAGAGCCTCCAAAGTCTCTTTCAACAATATCATTTGGGGGCTTGGGAGTCTCATACTTTTAGTCCTAGACAAGGTCTCAGTGATTTAGAATCACCAGCTGTGTGTCAGTAATAGGAGTGACCCAAGACTTCTAGTGCTTCTTTGTGCTTCAGAAATCATATATCTACCCACAAAAACCCCACAATAGGTTATCACTTAAAATGCTGCCAGATAATAGTGTTTGAGAGCAAGTACAACAAAAGAATGTTTTGAAGAACAGATAAAATTCAACATTCTTACTTTATATATGAAGAAAATGAGATATGGAGAGGAGACTTTGTCAAGGACACCAAGCAAGTTAGAGGCAGAACAAGAATGAGACTACAGTTTACTAGCAATTCAATTCTGTACTTTCACTGCTCCATCCCACCCCATCTTCATTGGCTTATGTGCCAACATCCCTTAAAAGATAATTAGCTTTGGAAAAACTTAGTTCTAGTTTTCCTTTCTCTGGTAATTAGAAGTGGGTTTGATCTGGCATTATTTCCTCAGAGCACTTTCAGCCTTAAGTGGCTTGGAGTGTGAACTAATCCAGTGGATCTAGAGAGAAGACACTGGATGACCTCAGCTGCTAGGGCAACAGGGATGGTGTTTGGGTGGTGTGCTAATGGATGGGAAGCAAGCCTGTGTGTTACCCACAGGAAGAACATGGTGTCTACAAAAACCTGAAATGAAGCTGCTTGAAGAAGTAGACAGTTAAGGACTGAGACTGGATCTGGCTCAACCTCTGTGTGATCTTGGAGAAATGACCATTGTGTGTCAGTTCCCTTCCTTATAGCATGGAAGGGACCTAACTATTGCCAAAGACCTTTAAGCCACACTATTAAGTACGAGCACGTTACCACTTCATTCACTATGTTTTAGTTTCTCATAGGAGAAGGTACAGCAAGTTTAATCTTTAGATTGCCAGTAAATCCCAGAAATAATGAGTTTGTGTATCTCACAAGGAACTCTGGTGGGGTAGTCCTTAGGGAGTTGCATTGCTAAATTAAAGGTGGCATCTCTCTGGCTGTTTGAATCCACCAGCTGTTCCATGGGAGAAAGATGAGTCATCTCCTCCTTTGTAATTTACAGCCTCTGAAAACCCATATGAAAGTCCTCACGCAACAGCAGTGGGTTTAGATTTTGGTTCAAAAATCATCTAACTCCTCTTGAAAAACAACTCCAGTCATGACATTGCAGCTCAGACTGAGGATTGTATATTGTATATAGGAAAAGTTGGTTCATTTACTTAGCATTTGAATTTCCATTATTTGACCCCACGATACCTATCTGAGTTCATCTCTTGCCATCATCTCTTGGGTTGAAAAACATCCCAAGTTTCAACCCCAGCTTCACTTCTTTGAAATACTGTGACTTTAGACACGTTACTTACTCTCTCTAAGCTTCATATGTAAACTAATAATAGAGCACCTAGTTCACAAATTTGATGGGAGGATTGAGGCAAATACTGTTGTTGTTGTTAGGTGCCATCAAGTCAAGCACCCTGTAATCAAAAGATCTGAAGCTTGTTCTATCCTGTGCCAGCTTGACACTTCCTGACACACAAGAGCCCATTGCAGCTGTCACCATGTCAGTTCACCTGGGTGAGGGTCTTCCTCTCCTTTGCCGACCCTCCACCCTTCCCATTTTTTCTAATTTACTTTAAAGCTGGGTGTAAACTGGACATATCTGATTATGTTAGCAATCAAGTGTAAGCTGATTGGCTGTTTCTGATTTTGTTTACAATCATTTGTGAGTGGGAAGCTTCTTGTTTAGGCAAACAGGATCTGGTGGACAGGCCTTTGTATTTTAAAGTTGGTTTGGCCATTGGGCCTTGTATTAATTGTGTTTGGAGAGAGCATTGGTCTAAGTGGTGCAGCACCTGTCTATCAGTTTGCTGTACTGAGATAAATTGGGGTTTCTGTGATACTAAAATCTGTGCCAACTAGTGTGTCAAATGACATAAGGGTTTCTCATCATGGACATATTGTGCTGGAGCTCCCTGATTAAGACTGACTGGGAAGCAGGGTGGGTCATCTACTTCCTAAATAACAGGCCTTTGAAAACTCTATGAACACTAAATAAATACTATTAAAATTGGGCAAATACTCAATTTATGTTATCTTTCTCCTTTCCCCAACTGAACAGTATGTTCCTTCAGGATAAGAACCATATTCATTGAGGATAAAAACTGTACTATGTTTTATATCTTCTAAATACTTAGCACAAAGTTCTCAACAGAGCAAATACTCAATAATTTTTCTGTGTGTGAATTAATATTTTGCCTACATGTTCCCAAAGTTGTTATAATCGTAAACATTTGCTTTTCTTTTTTCAGTTTGCCCAGATGGTGGCCATCTATAAGTCCCTGGGAGGAGAAAAGTTCCCCCTCATTGAGCAGACATACTATCCCAACCACAAAGAAATGGTAGGTGGCTGAGCGGGGTGGAGGGTTTGGCCTCTCTGATGTTTCCTTTCTGAGCTTAGCCACACAGTGACAATGGATTCTAGTCACAGCCGCAGCATGTCAACCCCAAAGATTCCTTTGTGGTTGGACTGTGGAGTTCTTTTTTAAGGCTGGAGTGGCTGGATTTTAGTTTGTCTTCATATCTGGAGATAGGATAGAAAGAGCAGAAAACAGAGAAGTTTATCAAGCAGAGAAAGTAAGCAAACACTGTTTGGGGTTCTAGCCATCGCTCTGCCCTTGCCACTGAATAAGTTACATTCTCTCAACATGTTCCAGCTTCCTGAGAGGAGAGTCAAGTTGGCATAACATAATTATTCCCTTGCTTTGATACTTAATATTGTATTAAATGAGATACATTTAAGAATTAACCTCCTGGAAAATATGCAGCATTTCCCCTGTGTAAGATATTGTTCCTGCTACTATTTCCCAGACTCTTCCATTCCTTGGCTTCTTCCAGATTGTGGTAAGACTTGAGATGATTGGCTGATAAAGAAGCTGCTGTTAATGTTTTTCCTCTGACAACCTGGAACTCGGAATCCCTTCTTCTGCAGACTCCTCACACCCACTGCACTAGGCCTTTGTGGTCAGGCTGTGGTCTTATTTAATTCACCAGTGGAGGTTCTCTTCCAAGTGTGCGTGCTTCATGATTATTCATGCTCATGTGTGTGATCATATTTGTTTGCCTCGAACTCCCTTCTCCAAGAAAATTTCCACTTGTACAGTGTGTGTGAATCCAGAGTCTTCTGCCACATTGTGTATGTCTCTGCTTATCAGCAAACCACTCAGAGAAGATGATGTAACAACCTTGGCCTTTGACAGACTGTTTCCTTCATCTTTGCCATAGCTTCCCCAAGGAAAAAGTAGACTTTTAAGTCCCTGTACTTACAAACCTCTGAGGCCAACAGGGCTTTTCAGACACCCTGGAACAGCTTCAGGGGCCTCTGCCTAGATCACTCAGGGAATCCAGGACATGGTGGTAAAGGAGTGCTCAGGATGGGGTAGAGAGGTGTCTCCAGAAGACCAAAGCTGGCCTTTTACCTGCTGTGACACATGTACAGTGCTGACCATTGGAAAACAATGACAATTTTAATCATTTGCAATTGTTTGCCCCTAAAAATGTCCTTATGGCTGGCTGGCTGATGTCTCAGTGGCAGTCTTGTCTTGGTGGCAATCAGGCAAGGGAAATTTCTGGGGTCTGTTTTATTATGTGTTATTGTTCTTTTTCTCTCTCAAAAAGTGGGTGGCCTCCAGCCTTAGATGAAGAGTAAAAGTGGAGGCCGCTTGTGGGTGTGACTTTAAAATCCTATAGGGTCCTTGGGGCTGCAGCCCTCAGGCCAAATTTATTAATTTTCGAATGAATATTCTTTATATGACACAGCAGTCGTTTGTCTATTTGCTGTACCGAACAACTTGGAGTTGCTGTTATGCTGAACACTATTCCATAGCCGTGTCAAATACCATAATGATTCCCATTATGTAGAATGGTTAGATGAGCTTCCAGACTGATTCATGTTGGGAAGCAGGAGTGGCATCCACTTCCTAAACCAGATGCCTCTGGAAACTTTACAAACTCTCTTATTTATGTACAGAAATTATGTTAATTATAGAACAAATTTCAGGTCCTTTGTGCAAGGCTTACTCTGAGTTATATTCAACTTGACAACACTTGTTGTTAAGTGTCATTGAGTCATAGGTGACTCATAGTGACCCTATGAACGAAAGACCTGGACACTTGTATAATTTTTGTCCTTTCTCCAGGTTCATAGGGTTTCTGGAAGCAAGCTATTTCAGAAGTGGATGCCACTCTTGCTTCCAAGCTTATTTTAATCGGGGAGCTCCACCAAATACTGTGCACCATGGGTAATTATTCTCACATTTGACACAACATTCCTGTTTTCTAAATAATACTTACCTGAAAGTTAAAACTAAGAGCAAACTTCGCTAATGTACTTGCTCTTTAAAGATCAATCAAAAGCAGAAAAAAGGGTAAAGCTTCATTCGAGCTTGTCAATACTAAATATAAACAAAATGAAGATCTAGGGTATGTCTTTGAGGAACTTAGGAACCAAATTTAAATCCTGCTAGCTTCAATGAGAAAATATGTGTCTACCAAAACCCAAGATAATGACATGGGATTTTCGGTCATCCTTGGGGATGCCTGAGGGCCATGGGCAAAACCTTCCAAATTAGGAAGGAAAAGACTTTTCCAGCAATCAGTTTGCTATTCTGAAAAATTTTCTGCCAAATCTAGATAAAGATTTTTTTAAAAAAAAGTTAAAGAAAACACATGGAAACGGAAGAAAATCACGTGATCACGTGAAGATTCCTGGAGCCCTTGGACCCTCAGGTGCACACCTGGGGCATGAGCTACATGATCAATGTGTCTACTAATGTCCAGTTGGCCCCAGACTGCTGGCACTGCAAAAGGACCCTATGACTGACCACTGCTGGCCTGTCACATCCTGTGATGGGTGTGGCTCGCATGATTGGGACTGGGGTGTTTCCACAAGCACCAGGCCTTACTTTGTAAGTCATAGGTGGGTAGCTCATAGCCACTGCTAAATGAGACTAGTGCTATTTTATCTGGAGGAACATTCTTCCACTTTGCACATCACTCTTCGTCAATGTGCTGTATGAGATAACCTGGGTTTGCTATGATGCTGAACCTTGTGCCATGGGGATATTAAATACCATAATGGTTTCCCATTGTGGACAGTGTTTGGTGGAGCTCCCAGTTGTAAAACAGGTTGGGAAGCAGGAGTGGCATCCACTTTCTAAACCACGTGCCTCTGGAAACAATGAACTTGGAGAAACAACGATAACTATGAAAAGGCATTAGATCTTTGTTCATAAAGTCGCTATGAGTTGACCTCAACTTGATGGCAATCAACAACAACAACAACAATAACAACATCCCATATCCAGGATTTTCCCTTGAGAAAATTTCATAAGCTGTTTCTGGGATGATGAAAAGTTACAAGGTGGTGGGGGATTTAAATTCTTTAAAGAAAAAAATGTTTTGGGATAAAAAAAGAATTCTGAAGTCAGAACAAAGATATTAGTAATCCAGTAGAGGATGTGCTGTTCCAGTCATTTTTGGATAATCTTAAGCAGAATCTTGCTTGCACGTGAAATCAATGATATTGTTCTATAGTTTCCACACTCTATTGGGTCACCTTTCTTTGGAATAGGAACAAATATAGATCTCTTCCTGTCAGTTGGCCAAGTGGTTGTCCTCCAGATTTCTTGGCATAACTTGGTGAGCACATCCAGGGCAGCATCTGTTAGTTGAAATATGTCAGTTGGTATTCCATCTATTCCTGGGGCCTTATTCCTAGGGATGAAGGTGTGCCTGATATAGGCCATGGTCTTTTCAATCACTTACTATGCATCACAGAGCTGGACAATGACTAGGGATGATAGAAGGAGAATTGATGCCTTTGAGCTTGATGTTGGAAAAGAGTATTAAATATACCATGGACTGCTAAGAGAACAAACAGATTTGTCCTGGAGAGGGTGAAGCCAGGCTGCTCCTCAGAGTCAAGGATTCTGAAGCTCCGTTTGACATTCTTTGGACATGTTGCAAGGAGGGACCACTCCTGGGAGAGGGAAGTCATGCTTGGGAGGGTGGAGGGACAGCGCAGGAGAGGAAGACCCTCAATGAGATTAATTGATTCAGTGACTGAGGTAATGGGGATAGGTGTGTTAGAGACAATAAGATTGGCACAGGATAGCGCAGGCATGGCCTGCAGGTTTCCTTGAGCTACAGCCGCTGCCCTTGTTGACTGCTTGTACCTTGCCCTGCACCATGGCGGGCTGCATGGTACGGTTTCCGCGGGCTCGGAGGCACGCCTCAGCCTCGCCACCTTTCTGCTGGGAGCCTTGGTGATTGCGCTGCCGCTGCTCAGGCGCACCAGCCTACAGGGCCTCACCGGGCTGGCGCTCTACATAGCTGAGCTTAACAGGCTGCTACTGCTTCCCTACCGGCCGCCGCTCTAGCCATTTAAGCATGTTTCCTTGGTTTTGTCTTTGGCTGTGGCATGCTGCTAACTTTTAGCCAGTCTTCTTGGAATCACATTGGCTAATACATGTGCTCCTTGTCGTTAGTCCACCATTCCAAATACTTAGTGATGGTGGTCAACAATCCCAAAAGTCTGTCCTTGGACTCTTTTCCCCTGAACCGGTCTGGGGCACATTGTAGCAGCCCTTTCTTCTTGCACTGAGTTCACACTTTAAAATATCTTCTGGCCAGAGCTGAAGCAGATCACCTGGCAGAGCTCCACAGGGCTGCTGATGGTCGTTTTGGGGGAGTGCCTGAGGAAAGCGGAGATGTTTACAGTGGGCTCCAGCTTCAACCACGTGGTGCAGAATGGGAAGTCAGACACCCGCACTCTGCTGACAAACGGGGTGTATGCCTGGTTCCGGCACCCTGCACCCTTCTTACCCTGGCTGGTTCTACTGGAGTATTGGAATACTCTGTAACCCGATCTGCACGGTGGCCTATGCCATGACTGTCTGGAGGTTTTTCGGATACCAAACCGAAGAGGAAGAGATCCCCCTGATCCACTTTTTCAAAGAAGAGTACCTGGATTACAAGGAGAGGGTGCCCACATGCCTGCCTTTCATCAAAGGCATCAAGGTGGAGCTCTTAGGGGCCAAGGCCGGTCCCCCTCCAGGAACTTCCTTAATCATTTTATATGTAATTCTTCTGGAATGTCACACCAGACCAAATGGTCAGAGGGCCTTAGGACCAGAGGATCCACGAAGTGATTCACTTTGATGCTGGGTCGAGGTCACACAGATTATGAGAGGCCAGCAAGGTGCAGACAACAGCAATACAGCAACCCTTCACTGCTCCCAGGAGAACGTGTCCATATGAAGACAGAGACTCCTCGGGAGAGATGAGCCACTGCTGTCAGCCATGCTTCTGTGGCAGAAAGTGTGCACCCAGCTTATTAGCGTTAGAGATGTGTTTAACCCCTTCCATTTAACAGGAAATCCCAACACAGAACAGTTTTGAACCAGTTTATTTCAGTCCTCAAATGCATGAGCACCTATTCACTTTTCAAGATATTTCCTTCTAAGATGCTTTGGCTAATTATGTATTTTACTGTATTTACATATCTATTTGTTCTAAGAATACGTCTTCCAAGGAGGCTCCTTTCAGGTTCACAGCAACCAGTTTCACTTGTCAGCAAGTATGCATAGACATCTCTAGATGCTCTGGCCCAGGGTGGCTTTGTGTCACACATTAGTGGGACCTACCACAGTAGGCCCCACCCTCCCTCCATCCCCTTGGGCTATTCGGGATCTTCTGCTTCAAGGGGGACTGGTTATCAGCGACAGGTGTGTCGAAGATGTGTCCTTTATCTTCAGCCAACAAGTTGTAGGGTATCTTGAAAAAAATGAGAAATACCACTCTGTTTGTTTGGGATTTTCTCATTTGACCACCACTTAGGAAATTGTGTTTCACTTTAAATCTCTTATCTATGTTGTCCCACATCCTGTTCTCAACATCCTGTAGTTCTTAATGAATGCCCTTTCAAACTGTTCTTTTCCCTAAGGGTTTGAGTGAGTACAAGTAATGTTCAAGCCCACCAACTCATGAAAAGAAATCTTAAATTGAGCAAGAAACTCTACTTAAGTCAGTATTTTGACCCCCAAGTTTGGAGAGAGAGTAGTTGGCTGTATGAGTCACACATTATTAAGCTTTAAGAGGTGAAAAACTTGTTTGGTTTGGAGTGGGTTCGGAACCAGGTCTCAGTGTGAAACTTTGCCGTTCAGTTTTGCAGTGGCACCAATGAAGTGTGAATGTGAAGGCGGCACCACTGCCCCCCTCCCCCCACGACCGCCCAGTCCCACCAGAGGCCCACAAAGAGCCACTTTACCTTTCTTTACTTTTCTGTGCTTAGATTTCCCCATCTGTAAAATGGGGTCAATACCACCTACCTCACAGCGGTGTTGTGAGGATCTTAGAAGAACAATGTCAAACGTTTTTCATACTTAGAAGAGACTGATTGTGTAGGCATAACCTATACCATATAAAAGGATATGGAAACTACATACAAAGAGAGACATTCCGTTGACTGTACCAGACACCCAAAATGTATGTGCAAAAGAATTCTACCAACTCAATATAATTTTTAAAAAATGGCACAGAATAGAGCAGAGTTTAGGGATGTGGTACATAGGGTTGCTATGAGTTGCAGGTGACTCAATGGCACATAACAACAACAACAGTAGAGGATACTCTGAAAAACATAGAGGACATTTACATGAGGAGGGAATTTGACCCTTCTATATCTCCATTTCTAGGCTCTGCCTCCTACTTATTCCCCGAAACAGATGAGAATGTCTCTGAGGATCAGGATGGGTTGAGGCAGGAGGATTGAGTATGTAATTATTTTCTCTAAAATCAGCTTGTTAATGACACTGTCCCCCACTTTCTGAAATACAAACGAAAACTCATTTTTTTAGGGAAAAAAAGGGGCTTAATACTGGCTTTGGCAGATAAACTGAGCCAAGATCAAGGGAAAACACTCATTAAAAGGCACGAGCTAGACTCATGGGTGTCCGGGGGCTGGGGGGAGGAGGAAGAGTTGAGGATGGGGCAGAAAAGTCATGTGAACTTCTCTAGTTCTTGGCAGGTTGGGGTCTTGGATACAAAATGTAACTTACCCCTATCCATTGACTTAGTCCTGGAAAATTGGCCATTTGATAACTACTCACTCTCTAACAGGGATGAAGCGGATGGTGATAGTCATAGATCTGCAGACAAGAATTAGTTTGATCTTCAGAACACTCAGCAATGTTGTGAACAACCACTGGTCCTTAAGGCTGGATGATATCCACAAACTCCATCCTGAGAGGCAGGTGGCTCTGGGACCAAATACAGGTGCCATCAGCATGCTTCACACGGACAGTGCTGGACCTAATACCTACCGAGCTCCCCTGCAGTAGCCACTATGTCCAGGGGCACTTGTGGGGAGCCAAGATTGTGCAGGGCATTGCAGGTGGTCTGGAACTCATAGTCAGTGACAGCAGTGTGAGAAGAGGGCTCTCCATAGACAAGGCACTTCCTTCTCCAGCACGTATGTCTTCAAGTCTCCTCATCTTATAGTCCCTTTCAGATCATCTCTGCCTCTTGAAGCATGTCTGCTTTATGAAGTTCCCAAACTTGCTGATGATTTATCTTTCTTCTGTATTCCTACATGAAATATTTCCTCTCTAATGGCATCTCCAGAGTCATTAGACCTCAGAGTCCTTACTCTTCCATTGACCTTGAGCAAGTCACTTCAATACCTATAGCTTTACTTCCTTCACTTTAAAATGGAACTCTTAATTCCTTATGAAAACTAAATTTCTTGTTAGAAAGTTGTTATTATAAGGTTTGGCAAGTGGTGAACAGTATTTAGATGACATCTGTATTACCTCAGTCTGATAACCTTGTATGGTAACCTGCCCAGCCAAATGCTAAGTACTTTAAGGTCAGGGACAATATTTTCCCATCCCCTACTTAACATGAGTGTGTCAGGGATGCATCCTGTCCCCGAACCATATCAATCTGTATGAGAACAGATCATTCAGGAAGCAGGGTTTTAGGAGGAGGAAGAGTGTGGCATCAAGATTGAAGGAAGACTCATTAACAACCTATGAAATGCAGATATAACCTTGCTTTCTGAAACTGAAGAAGACTTGAAGGACTTGATGCAAAAGGTCAAGGACTGTAGTCTTCAATATGAATCGAAGTTCAACATCAAGAAGACAAAAATTCTCACAACTGGGCCAGTTGGCAGCACCATAATAGATGGAGAAGAGATTGAGGTTTTTAGCAGTTACAGCTTGCTTGGATCCACAATCAACGCTCTTAATACCAGCAGTCAGGAAATCAAAAGACAAATTACATTGGGAAAATCTGCTGTCATGGACCTCTCTCCGGTGCTGAAGAGCAACGATGTCAGTCTAGATACAAAGGTTCACCTAATCCAAGCCATGGTCTTCTCAATTATTTGATATGCTTCAGAGTTGGACAATGACCAAAGATGACAGAAGAATATATGCCTTCAAGTTGTAGTGCTGGAGGAGAGTCTTGAACATACCATGGACTGCCAAGAAAACAAGTAAATCTGTCTTGGAGAGGGTGAAACCAAGTCTCTCCTTGGAGGCTAGGATTTTGAAGCTCTACCTCACTTACTTTGGGCACTTGGCCAGGAGAGATCAGTCCTTGGAGAAGGATATCATGCTCGGAAGGGTGGATGGAGAGCACAGGAGAGGAAGACCCTGCATGAGATGGATTGATACAGTAATTGGGGCAATGGAGTTTGGTGTGTTGGAATAAGTGAGACTGGCTCAGGACAGGGAAGAGTTCAGAGCTGCTGTACATAGGGTTGCTGTACATTGCAGGTGGTTCAATGGCACATAGAAACAATAACATATTGTGACAGGTTTGGAAGTAGGAATGGCATCCACTTCCTAAATAATATGCCTCTGGGAACTATGAATTTGATTAATGTCAATAGTTGTAGAGGAGCTTCCTTTTGTTGCTAAGGGTCACTATAAATTGTGCTCAACTCAAAGGCAGTCGACAACAACAACAACTTAATATGGCAGATCTCAAGACCATGGCCCATGAATGCATGCATTAATGAAGGAATGTTTGAAGGACTTGTTGCAAAACTCAAGACTCTTTCCCTCATACCCAAAAGGTCTTGAAAATGGACAGTGTCTTACTTGACAGCCACAGTTTACATGATAGCTATGATTCAGACTTTCCTTCTGCACCAGAGGCAGGTCCTCCAAGGGTTTGATGTCATTGCACAGATTGATGAAGACTTTTCCTTCACTGAGGACCTGACCTTCAAGGGGAGATGGGAGCTACCTAGTGTCAGGTTCACAATTAGCTCTTGAAGTTCTAGTGGCCCAGGTCCTTTAAGAGCTCAGAATTGGCATTGTGGGGCAGAGGGCACACGGAGCTCAGTGAAGGGACTAGAAAGATTCTATAATTTTTATAGCAAAGGGATTAACAGATTATATTTGTATGAAGGAGAGTTGTGATATCTGATAAATTCAGAGCTTTTTCTTTACCATAGTGCAATGAAAAGAACATGGATTTTGAAGCCAAACTGTGGTTGGGGCTCCCTTCTTTTCTCTCACTTCTTACCTGTGTGACTTTCAGAATGTAACAAAACCTTTCAGCTGAAGATTAAAATAGTAAGGTTGTTTGGAGGATTTCTTGAGAGAATATCTCTAAAGTTTCTAGCATAGCTCTGGCCCATTGAAGCTGTTCCATAAATAACCGGTCCCTCCCTCTTTCTAGCTCTTCCCAATCTATACAGGCCAGTCTTATACCCAATGGATACCTAGCTTGGAAGCTTTTCTTCTTTGCCATATGAATGCTGCTTTTCTTATCAAACTCTTGACAATCTTTCAAGAGCCATTTGCAGTACTACCTCATTCTCAAAACCATTTGCCACCACTGTAGTCCATATTCCCCTTAAAACTCACAGAGTACCTACTATGATCTTAATTCTGTAGAAATGCAGAAGTAAGTATGTCAGGCTTTCTACCCCTAAGATACTTTTAAAAGTAATGGGATAGACAAGTAGGCAAAAGTTACACTGTTGTGTAGGTCTAAAGTCAGAATAAAGGAAGCTCTGGGGGCACGGTGTGCTACTAAGCCCTACCTTCTTCTCTGGAGGTCTGAATCCATCAACTGCCCCTTGGAAGAAGGATGAGTTGTTTCTCCTGTGTGGTTTACAGCCTTGGAAACCCACTAGAGGGCTCAGCTAGGAATCGGAAAAAATAGCAGTGTGTATGTGTATGTGTATGTGTATGTGTATGTGAGGGGAGCCAGGAATAAGGAAAGTGTCAACAAGATAATGATGTTTACAGTGGGCACTGGAAGGATGACAACTGAGAGGAAGTACGCTTGGTCAGTGGGACTTTTCTGTGCAAAGGCCCAGTCAACAGCTTTCTGCCACTGCAGATTGTTTCATTAAGCTGTTGAGGAAATGAGGGGCTGGGAACTGTTACTAACCAGATGCAGCTGGAGACTTTGCCCACATTCAAACTACAAGGGGCTTACAATGTGTGGTAAAGCATCATGTCTCTTCTCCTGAAAGGCAGCTCAGGAGTGATTTTCCTACACTTGTGCTTCATCACTTTTCAATATACCCATTCTTGGTTATAACTTTACGTCTTTGAAGGAGAGACCACGACTCTTGCTACCCCTGACAACTTAGTGGCAGGTGCTCAAGATACAGGTGGGAAAACTACACTTGAAAATTTTGTCTGCTGGTTCTAGGAACTAGGGCTCATGGCTTGCCTATCTCTCCCCTTCCAAGCTGAAGCTCCCCCAGCTGGCCCAATTTCACATCCTTAGTGCTAGGAAACTCCTCCAATTTCTACTTCTCAAAAGCCATGTCTGAACTAGGAACTCTGTGAGGACTGTGAATTGTGACTGAATCCCCATTCTCTGCCCAAGGCCTGGTTCCTCATTGCTGAACAGTTGGGTGGATGGTTAAATCCCGCCACCTTGTCTTCCAACTGTGTTGCTTTTTCCTCTCCTGTTGCTAAATCTTTTAGAGGAGTTTGTTCCCACTTCAGTGAAGCCTTCCATAGTCATTGATAATCACACGAATGCCCCTGTCTTTGAATTCCAAAATTATGTACTTATTTAATTTACTTGTTCATGCTAATGCAAAACCTATACTTGGACCAGGAGGCAGTCGTCAGAACAGAGCAAGGGAACACTACATGGTTCAAAATTGGGAAGGGTGTACACCAGGGATGCATCCTATCTCCATACCTTTTCAACCTATATGCAGAACAGATTATCCGGGAGGCTGGGCCCTATGAGGAGAAAAGTAG
>NW_006399916.1:721161-731145 GCF_000299155.1 Elephantulus edwardii
TTTTCTTCTCCTTCCCCATCCCGGGGTCAGATGGCACAGTCTGGGGACTGAGGAGCTTACCCTGAGGGCCGCAACGGTTCGCCCCGAGCCCGGGGCCAAGCGCAGCCCCCCCCGGGCAGAAGGCCACGACAGCTCGCCCCGGGCAGAGGGCCGAGGGCAGCCCGCCCCGGGCAGAGGGCCACGACGGCTCACCCCGGGCTGGGAGCCGAGGGCAGCCCTCCCCGGGCAGAGGGCCGCGATGGCTGAAGTAGTCCTTTTTAAAAAAAGAAGAAGAAAAAGTGTGTGTGTGTGTGTGTGTGTGTGTGTGTGTGTGTGTGCTTACCATCAAATTGGATCTGACTGGTACAGGAGACTGCCCCTCCTTCTCCAGCAGAGCATGAAGTAGAGTCTGGGGTTTTTTTTGCCCCCTCCCAGGTGCCTGTCGGGGCCTGGGTTTCAACTGTCCACACCACAGCAGTGGGCAACGAGCTTAAAGCCCCTGATGGCTCTGAGCGCTGACTCTCACCAGTGGCTATGGATGAAGTCACAGGCGATTTTCAGCCAGCTCCGGTGGAGAGTAGGTGCTTTTGATACAGGCCATTGTCTTCACAATCACCTGTTATGCATCAGAGAGTTGAACAATGACCAAGGAGGATAGAAGGAAAATTGATGCCTTTGAGCTGTGGTGCTGGAGAAGAGTATTGAGAATACCATGGACTGCTAGGAAAACAAACAGATTTGTCCTGGAAAGGGTCAAACTGGGTGGCTCCTTGGAGGCAAGGATCCTGAGGCTCCATCTAACATACTTTGGACATGTTGTGAGGAGAGACTGGTCCTTGGAGAAGGACATCATGCTTGGGAGGGTGGAGGGACAGCGCAGGAGAGGAAGGCCCTCTATGAGGTGGATTGATTCAGTGACTGGGATAATTGGGATGGGAGTGTCAGAGACAGTGTGATTGGCACAGGACAGAGCGGAGTTTAGGGCTGTTGTACATAGGGTCGCTATGAGTCGCTAGCGACTCGACGGCACATAACAGCAACAACAAGCAGAAGGCTGATTCAGGCACACTGAATTTTTCACCACAAAATTTCAGCCTTGGGTGAGAAGGGAGGTATCTACTGTGGGACCAGGTGGTCACTTAAGCACACACACACACCCCACCGCATTGTCACTGCGTTCTGTGGGTCCTGCTCCCATGATCTATTCCCAAGGACCACCCAGTAAGTACAGTCTCCTGACACAGACCAGCCCCACCCTTCCCAGAACACAAACCTCATTTCCTCCGTCAGCCCAAGGAGGTAATTACTCAGTCCAGGCCTCATGTACCTTTCTTTATCTGTTTGATTTCATACCAGATCAGTTGTTGGGTGTCAGTAAGGTCTGAAGTGGCCGAAACTACCTTCTCATTGAAGATTTTAGAATGGCTCACTACCTAAGAAAAGATTGAACCTTCAGGAGCCAGTGGAAGCAATCCCTCTGCAGCTTGGATAGCAGAAGACACTTGGGCTTTGGGAGACTTCTGTGGAGAGTTCTGGGTTTGGGTGTTATTGGTTGTATGAGGAGAAGGGCTGTGTATGAGAATGGGAAGCTGGAACTCGTGTGCTGCAGTAGTGGTTCAAGTTCAGTTGCCCTCAGGCTTATCAGGGGCTGTATAGTCTCCCTAAGACTCTTTGAACCTGTTAGTGCATGAGTCCTGGGCTGCAGGTGGGAAGCAGAACAGGACTGGGAGCTGCCTGTTGAGATCAGTGGACTGCTCATCTGTTGATGGAGTCCCAGGCCACACAACGGCACCTGCTCAGATGTTATATTAGTAGAGTTTTATTGGAAAAGTGTACTGAATTCACACCAACACAGTCGATCTCATGCCATTCCAGCATCAGTCAAAAATTTTACATAAGGCTTCTAACAGTTTTCCTCCCCAGCAGAGCTCCTGGGCAGGTGGAGAACACACGTGTAGAGAAGACCACACAGGGAAGTGGAACACAAAGATTGTGGAGGTGGGGGTGGGAGGTTACTGGGAGTTAGGAAGCCTCAGAGATCAGAAGGCTAATTTGAGTTAAGCCCTGATGACAGGATGACGAAGAGTATGCCAGGGTAAAGGACATTTCAGTCAGAGAGAGGAAAGGTCAAAAGGTGTTCTTTGGAGTAAGGGCATCCTGGCACCCATGCTTGCCAGTCTCGACTGAGACAGGCATTTCTAATGCTCACCACTCCCACACCTAAACTCCCCAGCTTGTATCCATTAGTTCCTAGTTGTCAGCATGAGGTGGGGAAGCCCCTGACAAGCCTCTACTTATAAGGCTGCCCTTGCCCAGCCGGAGAAAGGGCATGCATCTTGAGCTGTTTCTGGTCAACCTGTACTGCAGGTAGAGCTCAGCACATCCTAGCATGTCCTATTCCACCAAGTGGAATGGGGCCACTTACCCAGCACAGAGGAACAAATGTGCTGCTGGGGGGTGCATGCCGCACCCCAACCAAATAGACCCTCCAGGCCACCTTAGCAAAGTGTGTGACCCCTTGCCCCAGGTTTTGTGGGGTGGTTCTAGGCCTGATACTGCCCTGACAAACTCCACTCTCCTATGGTTCTAGGCCAACATAGGCTGCAAGAACCAAGATTCATTCCCCTGGCCTACAGGTTCAGTAAGAGGAAGGTTCAATAACATGAAGGCTCAGTAAGATGAAGGCAGATGACCAGAGAGAAGCTCCTGGTCTTTATTTCTCTATTAAGAGCCTTTGAGCAGGGATGGTGTCACAGAAAGAAAAGGACAGAGGCAAATGCACAAGGGCACAGTGACTGAGGGATTGTGATTCAGGTAGAAGGAACCTAAGTGAGGAGGCAGAAAAGTGAGGCGGACAGTGTCAGAGGGAGGCAGGCTGAATTACAACAGGCAAAAGGACCAGTGACTGTGAACGATGGGACCCTCACTGAGCTTCACACTGGGGAGGAGGCCTACTACTTAGCTTCTTTCAGCTGCAGGAAGTGTTTTCAATGCCCTATTTATGAGACTCCAAAACAATAGCAAACAGTAGTGGACTGAGCAAGTTGGGTGGGGCAGTGTTTCTTGGCTTTGTCAGCCGGGGTAGGGAAGGATGCCAGAGAAAGAAGCTGGTGCCTTAGAAAGCCTTTGCAGTACTCAAAGCCTCAGCCTCTGGAGATGGCTGCATGCCGTGTTCTCAGTGCGAGCTCAGAATAAGACCTGGGACCACAAAGTCATTTTGGCATCTAGATCACACTGAATCCTAGCTCAAGTCACTGCTTTTGTAGAAGGTGGGGGTAGCTTAGAAGACAAAGAAGGCAAAAAAAAAAAAGAAGACAAAGAAGGCACAGCATCATTGGCAGTGTTCCAAAACTCAGGTAGAAGTAGACCCTGGGATGGTGGGTGGGATTTTGCCACATAGTGCTGGGCCTGAGGGCTGTGTTCTGATTGTGATTATCACTGAGATACTTTGCAGCCTTTGCTTCTCTTGGCTTCAGTTTATTTTTTATTTTTTATTTTGTCCATAAAATAGAGATGAACTGAGTTATTTCTAAGGCTCCATCCTCACCTGACCTCAGCCAGGGATGCTGCTGTTGTTGTTGTTATGTGCCATTGAGTCGTTTGTGACTCATAGCGACCCTATGCACAAGAGCTCTAAACGCTGTTCTATCCTGTGCCAACCTAGGCATCTCAAAAGCACTTATTCCCACCACTCCAGTCACAGAATCGATCCATCTCATCGAAGGTCTTCCTCTTCTTCACCGCCCCTCCACTCTGCCAAACACTCTTGCAACATGCACAAAGTATGTCAGACGAAGCTTCAGAATCCTTGACTCTAAAGAGCATTCCGGCTTCACCTTCTCCAGGACAAACCTGTTTGTTTTTCTAGCAGTCCATGGTATATTTAACACTCTTCTCCAGCACCATAGCTCAAAGGCATCAATTCTCCTCCTATCAGCCCTATTCACTGTCCAACTCTCTGATGCACAACACATAATTCCGAAGACTATAGCCCGGATCAGGCACACCTTAGTCTCCAGCCTGATGTCGTTGCTCTTCAGTACTCTTGAGAGGTTCTTCACAGCCGACTTTGCCAATGCAATTCATCTCTTGACTTCCTGGCTGCTGGTACCAAGAGTGTTGATTGTGGAGCCAAGCAAACTAAAACTGTTAACTATCTCAATCTTTTTACCATCCATTCTGATGCTGCCAATTGGCCCAGTGGTGAGAATCTTTGTTTTCTTGATATTGAGCTTCAATCCGTATTGGAGGCTGCAGTCCTTGACCTTCTGCAGCAAGCGCTTCAGGTCCTCTTCAGTTTCAGCAAGCAGAGTTATGTCATCTGCACAACGCAGGTTGTTGATGACTCTTCCACTAATCCTATTCCTCCTCATACAGCCCAGCATCCCAGATGATCTGTTCTGCATACAGATTGAAATGGTATGGAGACAGAATACAACCCTGATAAACCCCCTTCTTGATTTGAACCATGTAGTGTCTCCTTGCTCTGTTCTGTTGACTGCCTTTTGGTCCACGTATAGGTTTTGCATTAGCACAATCAAATGTTCTGGGATTTCCTTTCTTCTCAGAGTTAGCCACAGCTTGTTGCGATCCGCACAGTCAAAAGCCTGTGCATAGTCAATGAAGCACAGAGCACAGATAGACCTTCTTCTGGTATTCTCTGCTTTCTGTCAAGATCCATCTAACATTAGCTATAATATGCCTAGTACCACGAACTCTTCTAAATCCAGCCTGTACATCTGGCAGTTCTCTGTTGACATATTGTTCCAAACGTTTTTGGATAATTTTCAGCAGAATCTTGCTTGCATGTGATATTAATGATATTGTTCGATAATTTCCGCACTCTGTTGGGTCCCCTTTCTTTGGAATGGGAACAAATATCTATCTTTTCCAGTCTGTGGGCCAGCTGGCTGTTCTCCAGATTTCTTGGAACAACTTAGTGAGCACATCCAGGGCAGTGTCTGTCTGTTGACATATGTCAATTGGCATGCAGTCAACTCCTGGAGCCTTGTTTTTTGCCAGTTCCTTCAGAGCAATTTGAACTTCCTCCTTCATCACCATAGGCTCTTGCTCATATGTCATTTCATTAAATTCTTCTGTGTCATTCTGATACAGTGACTCTGTATATTCCTTCCATCTTCTCTTGATACTTCCTGGATCATTTAACATTCTACCCAAGGTATCCTTAAGTACTGCCACCCGTGGCTTGAATTTGTTTTTCAGCTCCTTCAGCTTAAGAAACGCTGAGCGAGTTCAGCCCTTTTGATTTTCTGACTCCAGCTCTCTGCACTTTTCATTACAGTATCTTGCTTTGTCGTCCCGGGCTGCCTTTTGAAATTTTATGTTTAGCTCTTTGATTTCTTGGTTTCTTCCTTTAGCTTTGGCTTCTCAGCGCTAAACTACCAAAATCACATATTCCAGTTGTGTGTGGTCCTCATTTCATCAGGGTCAGCATTATTTCCTTCAAAGAGCATCTTTCCATTTTGCAAAGAAGGAAAAAGAGAGCTGAGTCTGACTGAGGAAGGTGAGATTTTGTGGTCAGGTTGATCCTTCATTCTTCATACAGATCAAGATAGGGTCACATTTATAGTGAAAGAGCATTCAGTTCCTTTTTTTCATCTGAAGAGGTGAATTTGGAGGCTCCGTGAGACAAAGTGACTTGCAGAAGGAACCAGAATACAAGTCTTACATCTAGTCTATATAGCCTTTTCCACTTCACTGTGCTAATTCTTCCGTCACCATTTTGTAAACAGCTAAAAATTTTGCCTTTAGAGAGTGGTTATTCTGGGTTAAGGCAACAGATTGTCAGTTCAAACTGTCAGCTGCTTTCTGGAGGAACGATGTGACAAAAACACTGTTCAGCCTTAGGAACCCTACTAAGCAGTTGTTAGACCCTGTGGGTCACTATACTCAGAATGGGCTCACTGGCAGTGAGTTCTTCTGGGTTAAGGCTTTTCCTTTTTTTTTTTTAAAGAATGCTCTTTTACTTAGCCATGGATAAAAGAGGACCTTAAAGATCTCTTTTCAATAATAAACATTGAATTCTTCCATCAGTGCTTTTCATCCTCAAAGCTAGCCGCAAATAGTCATGTTAAAGTGGCTTGGGGAGTTAATAAACAGGGAAAAAAGGATCCTGAGAGATAGGAGAGACATCTTAATAAGATTCCAAAGCTATATTTTTAAGTGAGGCATAATTTACACACAATAAAATTTACTCCTTTCCACAGTGAGTTTACATTGTTGCTATTATCTCAGGCTGGTAGCCTACCTAGCCCTGAGTGGGTCCAATGCTGAGAAAATTGAAGAAATTAGTCTTAAAGATATAATAAGTACTAGAGGAGTTAGATTTTTGTAGCCATCACTAATAACACTTTGCAAAATTTTGCAAGTTATTGGCATTATGTGGGTCTCAGGAAGCTCTGGTGGCTTGGTAAGGAGTTGTGCTGCCAACTCAAAGGCACATGGTTCAACCTAGCAGCTGCTGCATGGGAAGAAAGATGCGGAATCTCCCCCTGCACAATTTACAGCTTCTGAAAACCCACTGAAGTAGATTCCTACGCAAAGATACACAAGAACAGCAACACTAATGTCCCCAGTTTTTTGTAAAGGACCCTTCCTAGAATGTTCTCAATAAAAATATTTGTGGGATTCCGGACACAGCCATAATCTTGACCAGTTCACTCCTTTTTCCTCTGCTTTCAGCTGACACTGCCCACGTTTCCTGTAGTGGTGAAGATTGGCCATGCTCACTCAGGCATGGGCAAGGTAAGACAGAGGGGCCGACTGAGCTTCAGGGCTGAGGGTGGAAGCTGGCAAGGCTCTGAGGGAGAGCTGAAAGGGCTCTGTTCGGAGCACCCACTTGTGGGCTGCTCTTCTGACTCTCTTATTGATGAAATCTTTCCAGGAAGGTACTTTGAACCTTTGAAAGCATGAGTGTTACCAGATCAGGCTTCCTTTGACAGGCAGATTGTAGACTGCCTGCTTACTCCCCTGGGTTGTTGGTGGCAGATGTGACCTCTGGGCTCTGGGAAGGGAGGATGGAGAGAAGTGGCTTTGTAAGGAGCTGTAACATGTGGGTTTGCCTCTAGAGCAGAAACACCTTGGTAAATGTGACTCAAGGCTTTATGACTTCTCATCATGTGTGTTCCCCTCTCTCTCTCACTCTGTTTTGCTCCAACAACAGGTCAAAGTGGAAAACCACTATGATTTCCAGGACATTGCTAGTGTGGTGGCCCTCACCCAGACCTATGCCACAGCGGAGCCTTTCATCGATGCCAAGTATGACATCCGAGTCCAGAAGATAGGCACCAACTACAAGGCTTACATGTGAGTGAGGTGTAGGTTCACAGCAGATACTGTCCATTTTTTCCTGAGCAGAATACACAAACTGGGTTTCCAGTAGCAGCCAACTCCGTCCAACCTCAGCTGGCCCACCAAGCAGACACAGGGAGAGGGTATTGGGGGTTTTTTGTTTGCTTGTTTTTGTTATGTTTTTTGGTTGGTTGGTTGGTTGGTTTTGCTAAACTGGGTTTCTTTTCACCAGAGAGAAGAATCCATGAACTAACTAACTCGGACATGTTGTTAATAGGAGCCAGTCCTTGCACAAGGGCATCATGCTTGGAGAGTCGGAGGGTCAGTGAGGAAGGGGAAGATCCTCAGGTGGATTGACACAGTGACAGGAAAAGTGGGCTCGAGTATTTCAGGAGTGCGGAGGGTGGCACAGGAAAGGGTAGGCTTCAGATTCATTGTTCATAGGGTCACCATCAGTCATAGTGAACTCAACAGTACATAACAACAACAAAGCTGTAAGTGAAATGTAGAATCCCACTAAGTTATGAAAATTAGACAGTAGACCACTGAAGTAGCAGCAGTATATATGACTTTGCTGCCAGTAGTAATCATAGATATTTTTTAGTCACATTACAGACATTATAGATACTTATAGGGAGATCTAATGGCCTAGTGGCAAGAAACTGTACTGCTTACCTGAGGTAAGTGGTTTGAATCCACCAGCTGTTCTGCAGGAGAAGATAGATACTTATAAAGACCACTTAACTCTCATGTTGTTGATGTTGTGTGCTCTCAAGTTGACTGTGACTCATAGTGACCCACAATAGCTCTAAACCTTGCCCTATCCTAAGCCAATTACATTGTCTCTGACACACCTGCCCTTATTACCCAAGTCACTGTGTCAGTCCATCTCATACAGGTCCCTCCCATGCACTGTCCCTCCAACTTTGCAATCACGATGTCCTTCTCCAAAAACTGGTCCCCCCTGGCAACATGCCCTAAGTATGTAAGACAGAGCTTAAAAATCATTGTTTCTAAGGAGCAGCCTGGTTTCACCCTAATCAGGACAGAATTGTTTGTTCTCTTGGTAGTCCATGGTATATTCAAAGCTCTTATCCAGCACTACAACTAAAAGACAACAATTCTTCTTCTGTCACCCTTAGTTATTGTCCAATTGTCTGATGCATAGCAAGTAATTGAAAAGACCATGGACTGGATCAGGTGCTCCTCAGTCTCTAGACTGACATTGTTGTACTTTAAAACTCTGAGAGGTTGCTGACAGCAGATTTTTTCCAATCCTATTCATCTTCTCATTTCCTGACTTCTGGGGCCAAGAGTGTAGATTGTGGGACCAAGCAAGCTTAAATTGTGTACAACCTCAATTTCTTCTCCATCTGTCATGGTGCTGCCGATTATCCCAGTGGTAAGAATCTTTGTCTTCTTGATGTTGAGCTTCAGTCTATATTGAAGACTGTAGTCTTTGACCTTTTGCAACAAATGCTTCAGATCCTCTTCAGTTTTGGTGAGCAAGATTGTGTCATCTTCGTAACATAGGTTATTGAAGAGTCTTCCGCCAATCCTGATGGCACACTCCTCGTAAGTCCAGCCTCCTGAAAAATCTGTTCTGCATACTGATAGAAAAGGTATGGAGAGAGGATGCATCCCTGATGCACTACTTTTTTTATTTTGAACCATGAAATGGTTCTTTTCTGATGACTGTACTGCCTCCTTATCCAAATATAGGTTTCACATGGGCACAATTAAGTGTTTTGAATCCCCATTCTTCTCAAGATTAGCTATAATTTGTTGTGATCTATATAGTCAAATGCCTTTGCATAGTCAATGAAGCACAGATAAACATTTCTGTCATACTCTCCACTTTCAGCCAAGATTCATCTAATGTTCTAATGTTAGCAGTGATATCCCTGGTGCTATAGCCTGTTCTAAATCCAGCCTGCACATCTGGCAGTTTTCTACTTATGTACTGTTCTGGTCGTTTCTGGATAATCTTCAGCAAGATCTTGCTTGCATGTTATATTAGGGATGTTGTTGTTGTTGTTATATGCTGTCAAGTCACCTGTGACTCATAGCAATCCTATGTACAACAACCCTAAACGCTGCTCTATCCTGTGCTAATCTTATTGTTTTTGATACACCTACATCCATCACCCCAGTCACTGAATCAATCCTTCTTATTGAGGGTCTTCCTCTTTTGCGCTGTCCCTTCACACTCTCAAGCATGACTTCCCACTCCAAGGTCTGATCCCACCTTGCAGCATGTCCAGATTATGTCAGACAAAGCTTCAGAATCCTTGTGTCCAAGGAGCAGCCTGGTCTAACCCTCTCCAGGATGAAATTGTTTGTTCTCCTAGCAGTCCATGGTATATTATTCAATAATTTCTGTACTATGTGGGGTCTGACTAGGGAGGATAGAAGGAGAATTGACGCCTTTGAGCTGTGGTGCTGGAGAAGAGTATTGAATGTACCACGGACTGCCAAGAAAACAAGCAGATTCATCCTAGAGAGGGTTAAACCAGGCTACTCCTTGGAGGCAAGGATTCTGGGGCTTCGTCTGACATACTTCGGACACGTTGTGAGGAGAGACAGGTCCTTAGGGACCTCATGCTTGGGAGGGTGGAGGGACAGCGCAGGAGGGGAAGACCATCTATGAGGTGGATTAATTCAGTGACTGGGGTAATCGGGATGGGAGTGTCA
>NW_006399916.1:735490-740603 GCF_000299155.1 Elephantulus edwardii
GTAGAGGGACAGCGCAGGAGGGGAAGACCCTCTATGAGATGGATTGATTCGGTGACTGGGGTAATCGGGATGGGTGTGTCAGAGGTGGTGCGGTTGTTGCAGGATAGAGCAGGGTTTAGGGCTGTTGTGCATAGGATCGCTATGAGTCAGAAACAACTCGACGGCACATAACAACAACAAACAACATTAAATACAGATCTCTTTCAATCAGTGATACAGATAGTTGGAAAGGAAACACATAAATATTAACATACTAGGCATTGGTGAGAAAAAATTATTCCTTTGACATCGTTAAATATTGTCACCCAGAACTTGAACTTGTTCTTCGATTCCTTCAGCTTAAGAAGTGCTGAGTGACTTCATCACTTTTGATTTTCTGACTCTAGCTCTTTACACATTTAATTATGATACTGTGCTTTGTCTTCCTGAGCTGCCCTTTGAAATCTTCAGTTCAGTTCTTTAACTTAATGCTTTCTTCCCTTCGCTCTGGCTTCTCAGCATTCTAGTGCACTAGTCAGTGTCTCTTCTGATAGCCATCTCAGTCTTGTCATGGTACTCCCAGAACTACTTCCAAATCATTAGGTAAGCCACGACATCTGATCATTTACAATGAAGCATATAATCACAAACTTGTTTAATACTTCAATAATCATTTAAAATAATAATATTATTTTGTCATCTTATATACTTTATTATATATACTTGTGTAAATAAACACATGCATGTATATATGATACTATGCACATTATTTGTATACATAGGTATAAAAGCCTAATGGCTTCTCTATATGACTGTTCATCTGCCAGTATAAAAAGCCAGATTTCTTTCATTGGAACTTAGGAAGAGACATGGTTTTCAGACTCCCTGACTTTCTTACATAGGGAGGTCTGGGAGTCTGGTATGTAAGAAATTTTCACTATGAACCCAAAGGCAGATGGTTTGAATCCATCAGCTGCTCCAAGGGAGAAAGATGGGCATCCTCTTCCCGTGCAGATTATAGCCTCTGAAAACTTGTTAGGACGTCAGCTGTGAATCATTCCCGACTCAGTGGCAGTGAGGTTTTAATTGAGTGACCTTCCATAATTTACTTAAGAAAGCAAATGGTTTATAATTTCAATTTTAGAAGTGTTAAACCTCCTACCCACCTATCTTCCCCTTCATAAGACTTGTTGAGTGACCTTCCATAATTTACTTAAGAAAGCAAATGGTTTATAATTTCAATTTTAGAAGTGTTAAACCTCCTACCCACCTATCTTCCCCTTCATAAGACTTTTCTAAAATTTAAGGCATCTTTTCTTTACAAATAACATTATTAATATATTAATTTTGCTTCTTGGGACCCCAACTTTGAATAGCTTTCTCTATTCATTTTACTTTCCTTTCTTCCTGAGTTTCATTCCTCTTTACAATATATATATATATGCTTCCTACTCTGAGGGTAATTAGGAGTCTCTTCTCTATATTTCTCAAATAACACCCTTTACAACAAGTTCAGCACTTTTCAGGAATGTGATTTTATGTTGTTCTCATCTTCAGACTTTGAGCTCCTTGTAGGGAATATAAAGAAATCTCTGCACCCCACCACCTTTGTATAGCAACAAGCACACAGCTATTGTCATGTACTGTTGAGTCTGAACAGATTCATAGCTGACCCTCCTGTGGGTTTTCAGGGACTATACATCACCCAGGAGGAGACTGCCCATCCTTCTTCCGTGGAGTAGCCGGTGAGTTCAAACTGCATGTCTTCAGGTGGCAGTGCAACTCCTTGCCACAAAGCCAAACAAGTGGTCAGGAAGGAGCTCTTGTAAGGAACTGGGATATAGAATTTTTCATATCTTATTCCTGATTTTGAAGTATTAATAATTTTATAATTATAAGCTTACTGCTTCAGAAAAGAATTAAGAATTGCCTTAAAATTATACACAATATAGAAGAGGATAATCCAGGAAGCTCTGGTGGCCTAGTGGCAAGAAGCTGCACTGCAATCCCAGAGGCATGTGGTTCAAATCCACCAGATGCTCTGCTGGAAAAGGAGGGACAATCTCCTCCTGTACCAGTCAGATTTGGTTTGATGGTACATACACACAAAATAATAAAATAAAAAAACTAAAAAAAAAGACCAAGATAATTCAAAAGGCTTTTATATTTTTTAAAAGCTAACTTTCACATGTATGGATCACAAGCTATGGCTGACTCTGAGAAAAATGGGAATCCCAGAACATTTGATTGTGCTAATGCAAAACCTATACTTGGACCAAGAGGCAGTCATCAGAACAGAGCAAGGAGACACTACATGGTTCAGAATCAAGAAGGGTGTCCGTCAGAAATGTATTTGTCTCCATACCTTTTCAATCTGTATGCAGAACAGATCATCTGGGATGCTGGGCTGTATGAGGAGGAATAGGATTAGTGGAATAGTCATCAACAACCTGCGTTATGCAGATGACATAACTCTGCTTGCTGAAACTGAAGAGGACCTGAAGTGCTTGCTGCAGAAGGTCAAGGACTGCAGCCTCCAATACGGATTGAAGCTCAATATCAAGAAAACAAAGATTCTCACCACTGGGGCAAATTGGCAGCATCAGTATGGATGGTGAAGAGATTGAGATAGTTAACAGTTTTCGTTTACTTGGCTCCACAGTCAACACTCTTGGTACCTGCAGCCAGGAAGTCAAGAGATGAATTGCTTTGGGAAAGTCAGGTAGCTGTGAGGGACCTCTCAAGAATAGTGAAGGGCAACAACGTCAGGCTGGAGACTAAGGTGCGCCTGATCCGGGCTATAGTCTTCGCAATTACATGCTACGCATTGGAGAGTTGGACAGTGACTAGGGATGATAGAAAGAGAATTGATGCCTTTGAGCTGTGGTGCTGGAGAAGAGTGTTGAATACACCATGGACTGCTAGAAGAACAAACAGGTTTGTCCTGGAGAGGGTGAAGCCAGACTGCTCTTTAGAGTCAAGGATTTTGAAGCTTCGTCTGACATACTTTGGGTATTTTGCAAGGAGGGACTGGTCATTAGAGAGGGACATCATGTTTGGGAGAGTGGAGGGACGGTGCAGGAGAGGGAAAACCCTCAATGAGATGGATCAATTCTGCGACTGGCGTGGTGGAATGAATGTGTCGGAGATGGCGAGGTTGGCATAGAATAGAGCAGCATTTAGGGTTGTTGTACATAGGGTCGCTATGAGTTACAAGTGATTCGATGTCACATAACAACAACAACCCAAATAAGCAGAAACATAGATGTTTTCAAGAACTTAGGGAAACAAATTTCCTATCTTTTCAATTCAAAAGTTCCTTTAATAAGATCATATGTCTGATAAAAGTTTAGTATCCAGAATTTATAAAGAACTCCTTTAAAATTTAGCAAGATGGCAAACGACCCACCAGAAAACTAGACAAAGGATTTAAATAGACATTTCACCAAAGAATATATACAATTGGCCAAGAAACACATGGAAAAAAAGTCAACATTTATTAAGTTATTATTAGTTATTAAGGAAGTATACATCAAAACCACAATGAGGTACCACCTCACTCCCCTTAGGTTATGATTAAAGTGAAACAAAATAAATGGGAAAATAGTTGGTGTAAATGAAAACACGGAGAATTGGAACCCTCATTTATTGATGGTTGTTGTTGTTAAGTGCCGTCAAGTCGTAGGTGACTCATAGCGACCCTATGAACGAAAGACCTGGACACCTGTATAACTTCTGTCCTTTCTCCAGGTTCATAGGATTTACAGAGGCAAGCTATTATGGAAGTGGATGCCACTCCTGCTTCCAAGCTTGTTTTAATTGGGGAGCTCCACCAAACACTGTCCACCATGGGTAACCATTCTAGCATTTGACACATCATGCGAAATGACATAGTTGCTACGGAAAACAATTTGACAATTCCTGGAAGAGTTAAACAGAGATCTATCTCATGACCCAGCACTCCCAATTTTAAGTCTACCCAAAAGAATTGAAAGAAGATACCTGTACACCATTACACACTGCAGCAGTGTTCATAAAGCCAAAAAATGAAAATAACTTTTTGATCTATCAATAGATAAATAGATAATGGAATGTTACTCAGTCATGAAGAGAAATGTAGTCCTGAAACATCCCACAACATGGATAAATCTTGAAAACCTAATATTGAGTGAAATACTAGTCACAAAAGAAAATATTAAGTGATCCCACTGAGAGATCAGAAGACAGAAAGAGGGGGATGTAGGAGTCATGCTTCCCAGAGTTTCTGTTAATGATAATGGAAGGATTTTGAAAAGGATAGTTGGCTAGTCTGTGGTAATGTGGCTTTGTTTAATGGACATAGTGTCTTTGAATTGCACATGTACTGCTGAAATGACAAATTATTGCCTTACATATTTTTGCTGTTTTTAAAAATCCTCTAGACAAGCCAAAATGCTTCAAAATGCTTATTGATGATGACAGTGGTGGAGGAATGTTTTGATCCTTAGAAGGAGACATCAAATTTTGAAGAGTTAGGTTACCAAAATCAGTATAAGCATAAAAAAGGGAGCAAATTCTCAAACATAGATTAGAGATGGATGGCCAAAACACCTTTGTTGTTGTTGTTATGTGTTGTCGAGTCGCTTGCAACTCATAGCGACCCTATGTACAACAACCCTAAACCCTGTTCTATCCTGTGCCAATCGTATTGCCTCTGACACCCATCCCGAGTACCCCAGTCACTGAATCAATCCACTTCATAGAGGGTCTTCCCCTCCTGCACTGTTCCTCCACACTCCCAAGCATGAGGTCCCTCTCCAAGGACTTGTCTTTCCTTACAACATGTCCAAAGTAAGTCAGACGAAGCCCCAGAATCCTTGCCTCCAAGGAGTAGCCTGGTTTAACCCTCTCTAGGATGAATCTGCTTGTTTTTTTGGCAGTCCACGGTACATTCAATACTCTTCTGCAGCACCACAGCTCAAAGGCGTCAATTCTCCTTCTATCCTCCCTAGTCATTGTCCAACTCTCTGAGGCATAACAAGTGATTGCAAAAAACATGGCCTGTATCAGGCACACCTTAGTCTCCAGAGAGACACTGTTGCTCTTGAGTACTTTAGAGAGGTCCCTAACAGCAGACTTTCCCATTGCAATATGT
>NW_006399916.1:741529-784748 GCF_000299155.1 Elephantulus edwardii
TTTCCTTCAAAGCAGCTTGAAATTATTCCTTCATCATCATAGGCTCTTGCTCAAATGTTATTTCATTAAATTCTTCTGTATCTGCCAATTCCTTTTGATACAGTGGCTCAGTATATTCCTTCCATCTTCTTTTGATACCTCCTGGATCATTTAACATTCTGCCTAAAGCATTCTTGATTATAGCAACTCGAGGTTTGAATTTGTTCTTCAGTTCTTTGAACTTAAGAAATGCTGAATGAGTTCTGCCCTTTTGATTTTCTGACTCTAGCTCCTTGCGCATTTCATTGTAATATTTTGCTCCGTCATTCCATGCTGCCTTTTGGACTCTTCTGTTCAGCTCCTTAGTGTCTTGAAATCTTCCTTGTGCTTTGGCTTCTCTACGTTCCAGTGCAGTCTTCAGAGTTTCTTCTGACATCCATTTTAGTCTTTTCTTCCTCTTCTGTCTTTGTGATGACTGTTTGCACTCTTCCTGGACGATACATTTGATATCTCATCTGGTCTTCGCTCATTAGTGTTCAAGGCCTCAAACCTGTTTAGAGAATATTTATTTCTCTTTTTTGATAAGGAACCTTCAGATATATGAGGACATGCTTAGGTACTCTCAGAGTCTTTCTGCCACCCCTCTAAACATTTGGTGATACCCGTGTTCTTATCTTGTCAAAAGCCACAGCAAGTTTTGGAATTCTTTCCTGCTTCCCCAGCCCTCTTCTTGAAGAACCTTGTGATATCCATGCTTGGTGGAAGCAAGGTGCTGTTCCTCCCTCCACTCTCAGTAGAGACTAGATGAGCCCTTCCAGGGAGGTTGTAGGCTTATCTCTGAATGACTGTTCAGGGTCCCTTCTACTCTTATATGCCCAGGCAACCTGTGAGGTGGTCTGAGCCTGCTTCCTGGCTGGAGAAGGTAAGGAGTAAACCCTAAAGGAATTTTGTGAACTCTAAAGTTTCATGCAGATCTGGGGTGTAGTTACTATTTGCTAAGTTGCTTAGACCCTATTTGTATATAATGGCTCTGTACTGGAAGTGAATGAATTCCCTGTTCTGTCTCTGAGGAGCTCAAATCTGGTGTCAGGAACACACTTATAAGTCACCAGTGTTGTTGACTATATGCTACTTTTATTATATGCTACTTTTGTGTTTATACTCAGGGTTTGAAAACTACTCAGCTGTTGTATTTCTTTTTCTGAGCTAAGTAGTAGAGTGTAGGGTAAAGAGCATAACACTGACTGAGCCAGGAGATCTGGATTTTTATCTCATAGCTACTTTGGGGGAGCTCTAGTGACATAGTGGTAAGAAGCTGTGCTGCAATTCTGAAGGTATGTAGTTTGAGGCCACCAGCCAGTCCGTGGAAGAAGGATGGGCAATCTTTTCCCATTCAATTAACTGCCTCTGAAAACCTTCTGAAGGGTCAGTTGGTTTCAACTCTACGGTACACAAAAACAACAACAACAACAACGGCTGCTTTGATGAGGATGGCATACAACCTTGGACAAATGTATGTAATTTATTTGAGCGCCATCTCATAGAGCAGAGACAGAAATTCTAACTTTCTCGCAACAGAGATGTTTAAGTGAGACTATAGTGAGGAGCTTACCGAGAAGGAAAGTGATCAGTGATGTACAAAGGTGAGGAGTTAACCCCATCAGTTGACTTACCAGACAACTCCAGAGCTCTGAAAACTAGGGGAGTTTCTTACTATCTTAGGTCTCTGGGAATGATGTTTCTGGAAAATATTGATGGAGATTAACACATGCAATCTCCTAACAATCTGAGTGATGGAGATGGATGAGGACAGGACTTTATCAATGAGGTTAGAAGGAATCTTCTACCCCGAAGTCCTTCCCCTCCTCTTCACTGAATCTGAGTGAAGATTGATCATGCAAGAAGGTACTTTTGTGGCTTATAGGGTTTGTTTTCTTATAGGTTTTTTTAACCTCTGTCAGTTGGTTCTCGTAAGCTAGGTGAAGTCACTCAGCTAGTTAAGAACAAATGCAGAACCAGAGATGTGTCTCTCTGCCTCCTCTTTAGTCCCAGCTACCTGATTCCCACATGTGCTCAGGATGAGGCTGAGGAGGCACAATAGAGCAGGTGGCTGCTTGATGCCCTCAGCTCTATTTAACTGAAAAGACAGCTTACAAACACGTTAACAGACTTGCCCAGAGTTGTGTTGCTAATATTGTGGATCCTCGATATTAGCTGTTGAATGACTGAATGCATGAGGCAATAAGAATACCATAGGAGGTCTCAGGCTCAATGAAATTGAAATTGTGTATACTGAACAAACAGAACAGATACTGAGCAAGTTAGCTCTGGAATCAAGTGACTGACAGACATAAGACTTAAGTCTTTTGTACATGTAAAAGTAATTATAGTCAGGATTGCAAATGAGGTGTAGGAACTCAATGCAGAACATCAGTGCTCATGTTTGAAAAAATCAGGGAAGGTTCTTCTGTGAAGGAGAGATGGGCATTGCAGGTGGTGCACCTGGGTGGTAGGTAGGCTGAGAAGCCAGAGCCTTAGGCTCTTTGTAGGAGCAGTACATGGGGAAAGCAGCCATTAGCTACAATTCTGGAAGATTCTAGCTCTCCTCTTACTGATATGGCTTGTCACCTGTCCTGATCTGGGGGGACCTTGTTGCAGGAGGACCTCCATCTCAGGGAACTGGAAGACAAACACAGGCTCTGCAATGCTGGAACAGATCGCCATGTCAGACAGGTGAGTGGAGGGCCCTTACCCAGCTAGAGAGACTTCCACAGATGAAGGGATTTCTGAAATCAGCCTTGCCTAAAGGGAGCCTCTGATAACAGAGAAAAGAAAGCATGCATGTCCATGCAGCCAGTTAGCAAGATCAGACAAGCCTGGGTTATGTGCTAAAGAATGACGATAAATACCATATACACTCCAAAGAAGGAGTAATTGGTGTAGGTTGGAGTTAACCAAAAAAGACATCCTGGAGGTGGTGAAACAGAACTGCTCTGGGCCTGGAAAGATGGGCAGGCTCTGAAGAGCAGACAGGAGGGCACTATAGATAAAAGAATGACCTTAATGAGGAGAGGGAGGGATGTAAAAGGGATGAAAGAGGTGGAGGGACCAAGATGTGCTTGAGCAGTGGCAGACTCAATAGGCATTAATGCCCAGGGCTCAGGATACTTCCTGTTCCCTCTAGGTACAAGATGTGGGTAGACACCTGCTCTGAGATGTTTGGAGGCCTGGACATCTGTGCTGTCAAAGCTGTACATGGCAAAGATGGGAAAGACTACATTTTTGAGGTAAGTCTGGCTCGAGGAGCATCTCAGAGACAGCCACCAATGCTGGAGGCTAAGTTTTTATTTGAGAATTCTATGGGAAGCCTAGGAGTTCTAGTGGCCTAGTAGTAAGAAGCTGTGCTGCAATCCTGAAGGCACGTGGTTTGAGGCCACCAGCTATGGGAGAACGATAGACAGTCTACTCCCGTGCAAGTAACTGCCTCTTAAAAACTACCAGAGGGTCAGTTATGGGTTGGTTCCGACTCTCTGATATGCAACAACAATGGGGATCTAGACTGCATATGAGTTAACGTCTTCTTGGCCCCAGATAGGTTAAGCCTGCATAGCAAGATTGCTTTGCCACTGGGGAATCACTGCTGTCAGCTGATTAGACTGACCAACAACTTGTTGTAGTGGTGGTGTTAGGTACCATTGAGTCAACTGTAACCCTAAGCGACCCTATGATAGCAAATTTGTACCTTGCCGTGCCCTGTGCCAGCCTCATCATCCTGAGATGAGGATCAGACCTCTCACCAGATGTTCCTGTCTGTGCCATGACAGGACAGGAGACAGATCTGACTTCATATGGGGTTTCCTTCTATACTTGAGCCATTGTTACAGTCACTGTGTCATCATTCTGTCTTATTGAGGGTCTTCCTCTCTTCACTGACCCTCCACCTTTCCAAGCATGATGTCTTTTTCTTAGAACTGGCCCCTCCTGACAACATATCCAAAGTATGTGAGATGAAGTCTTACTATTCTTACCTTTAAGGAGCACCCTGGATGCACATTTTCCAAGACGTACTTTTGGCAGTCCATTAAATATTAATACTCTTCTCCAACACCATAACTCAAAGGCATCAATTTTTATTTTGTCCTTCCCATTATCTGGTTTCCAGGTGCATAGCAAGTAATTGAGAAGACCTTGTATGGGATCAGATGCACCTTAGTGTTTAAACTGATATTGTTTGTCCTTGGAACCTTGGAGAGGTCCTTAATAACAGATTTGTAGGAGATAACATATCTAAAGGGTTTAGGCAGGAAGTGTAAAAAGAGCAAGCGCTGCATAAGGAAAGCGATATCTGACTTTCACCAACTCCACAAGGTGGAACTGTCCCTGTCAACAACACAAAACCATTTCTCTTAAGGTCAGATATGCCCCCCACGCTCCTATACTTCTTTTATTATAATCCCAAACACCAACCTTCTGCTTTACTGGGTCCAAAATTTGTTGTGATATCTCACAGACCATACAGAACCATATTAGGAAAGTCAAAAGGCTGTAATTCAGGTTAGTGTTGTTGTTGTTAGATGCTATCAAGTCAAGTACGTCCCATAGCCACCCTATGAACAACAGATCTGAACCCTTTGCCATCCTTACAATCTCTGACACTCTTGAGCCCATTGCAGCAGTCCCTGTGTCAATCCATCTGATTGAGGGTCTTCCTCTCTTCCTCTCTTGCTAACCCTTCACCTTTCCAAGTTTGATGTCCCTTTCCAAAGGATACTCTCTCCTAGCAATATGCCAAATAATGTGAGGAGAAGCTTTATCTTTGTGTCCAAGGAACACTTTGACTGCACTTTCTCCAATATATATATTTGTTCTTTTGGCAGGTTAGTAGCAGAATACAATCACTCAATCAGATCCACTGCTGACTTACTCACAGGTGCCGCATGGCTTTAGTCCACTCCTGCCAACTGTGGCTTCCTCCTTCCCAAGTCCTCCAACAAACATGAGCAATAGCTCGTAGCTATTGCTCCTCCATGAGGTAGCAGTCCCAAAGTCAACTCCATCTCATGTTGGGTCTCTGGTACTCACCTTCAGCCCTGACTGCTGCTGCTGGTGTAAGAATCTATGGCCCCGAAGGGCATGCGTTGCATGCCAGCTTCTTTTTTGGTGGTGAGATTCTCAAGTTCTGCTACTAGATCTGCTCAGTGTAATAGAGATACTAGCCAATCCCCTTGTGGACAAGCTAACGTGCTCTATTCTCAACTTCCCACCCATCTACATGTCAAAGTCAGTCAATGGCAACAGAAGCCATTTGAAGAATAAATCCTTAATGGCCTATTGCCATTCCTCTGGAGAAGAGTATAGTATTTTTGACTATTCTCATTCTCACAAAATTGACCTTGAGACTCACTAGATTCAACATGTTTTTTTCAGGTTTGAAAACTGAGCCTTATAGTTGTGAACATTTGCTCAAGGTCAATGAATCAGTCCTGGTCAATGAATTGGTGTCCTGGATTAAGGAAGTCCTTAGTATCTTCTTGGGCCTTGGAGACACATTATTCAGTTTGGTTTTCCAACAAAATTTACTGATTCTCCTCTCCTGTATTCAAGGGAAAGATAATGGCAGTATGAATATTTCACACACATTTCTGATGTTATCTTTCCAGGAGTCAGGAAAGGCTTCCTTAAGGACTTGGTAGTATTCCATAGTACTCATGTCAGAAGCCTAAAATAGCCTTTAGAATCTCCTCTGTGATATTAATTGGATTTAATCTAGAGGATTACCTCTCTCTGGGTAGGCACAGTTTTCATATTTATAAAGGAGAGAGGTTGCTATAAAGTCTGTGATCCAAGTAAAGCAAAAACTTCCTACAGGAGGCAAGTATTGTTCTGGACTTTGAAAGGTGGGAAGGATCAGGATTGATGGTGAAAGAGAAAAGGCAGCGTGCCAAATCAGAAGCAAAGGCAGGAATCCAGTCATGTAATGAGCAGAGTATATCTGGAGACAGCGATGGGTAGGAGAAAGGTCACAGAGATGAAAGCTGACTACTCTGATCCAGGGATATGAGGAACTGTGTTGACCAGATCTTTCTTTCTGTGTCCCTGTTTGTAAAATCTTTCAGCCATTATTCTTTAGTATCATTTTGTGCTGGTGTGGCTGAAGCTTGAGAGACAGGCCTGAGGCACAGGTTTGTAGAAGGAGAGAAGAAAGATCCTATTCTAGCAAAAAAACAGGCTTCAAATTGACAAAAATACCAGCATCATCTCCAGGTGATTTCTGCTGTCTTAACTCCTACCCATTCTAAAGACTGGACCAGGCCTTTTCTGTTTCTAGACTCTCTTCTTATGTGGCCACACTTTCCTCCAGGTCATGGACTGCAGTATGCCGCTGATTGGGGAGCACCAGGTAGAGGACAGACAGCTCATCACAGAACTAGTCATTAATAAGATGAACCACCTGCTGTCCAGGACCCCTGCCCTGTCTCCTCAGAGACCCTTAACCACCCAGCAGCCACAGGTAAGCATCTGGGAAGAAACTCAAAAGAGCCAAGACCCATTCCAAACTCCCTTGCTGTAGGCTTTGGGCTTAGAATGCAGTGGCATCAGATAGCCTCAGATTTGGGTAGGATCTGGGGAGACTTCTCCCTCTCCTTTTTCTTGCCTTCTATCTACTCAGAGGCTTAGCTATTATCCATACCTCTTGGAGAGAGAGTCCTTGTCACTAGCACTTTGCAGTAGGGAGCAAAAAACAGTCCAGGTATGAAGGGACACCTGGGCTTCTACTCCTAACAGGTGAAGCCTCCAGGAAAGAGGGACTGGATCAGACCTCTCACCAGATGTTCCTGTCTGTGCCATGACAGGACAGGAGACAGATCTGACTTCATATGGGGTTTCCTTCTTGAAAATCTACTGATCTGGGCGCTCCCATTAGGAATCTCTCCAGTGGGCTGTGGTGCCTGGCTCAGGGCTGATCCCATCACAAGACATGTGCCAGATCCAGGCTGAGCAGGACACCCATAGTGAAGCTCCTGAGGAGCGTTGGTACCTGTGGCCCCAGAGTGGGTCAGGGAGAATCAGGAACCAAGAGCCAGGAGTCTTTAATTCTACCCTTAAGATTCCTTTTTTTTTTTTTTTTTAAAAAAAAAAAAAAAGTACTGGTTTACTTATAGTGTTCTATACATTGCTTTCCACACTGGATCTTTCCCATTTCCTATTTCCACCCTTCCCTCCACCCATCAAATTGTGCAACCCTATGATTACACCCTCCTCACCCCTTTGTTCCCACCTTTCCCACCTTGGATCCTCATACACGTTTCACAATAATGGTCCTATACCACACTTGTCCCTATATGACTGAGTGAGTTCACATAGTATAACGCTCTCCAGTCCCTCCCAAGTTAGGTAGTAATTTACAAAATCATTGCTCCTGAATGCTGTGTAGTATTTTATCATGTCTAAAACATATTCCAGCTCTTCTCTTCACTGTGCTTTTGTATAATGAAGTAGTAAGAATCTGTTACTGAGTCATACATTAGTTCTGCCCTAAAAAGATGTGTAACTTTGGGGGAAAACGGGCTTACATTTTACCTATTTGTGAGTAAGAATTCTCTCTGAAATCTTTCCTTCAAAACCTGGTTTAAATAAGGAGATAGACTAGAATAGGGTGTGAGAACCTGAAGAACCTGAATCCTTCATTTATTAGATTTGTGACTTGAACAAGGGCCTTTTCTGTGTCTCATTAGAGATTATATCAGTCTCTCTCTTACAGTGTTGTTGTTGTTATTGAATTGAGTATGATTCCCAGCACTATGAACAACAGATCTGAACCCTATCCTGTCCTGCGCCAGTCTCATCATCTCTAACTCACTTGAGTTAGTCACTGTGCAGTCAGTTTACGTGGTTGAAAGTCTTCCTGTCCTTCGAGTTCGTCCATGTGGTTGAAGGTCTTCCTGTCCTTCACTGATCTTTTCAAGCATGATGTCCCCCTCTAAAGAATATCCTCTCCTACCAACATGCTGAAATTACGTGAAATGAAACTTTGCCATCCTTGCCTTCTAGGAGCAATCTGGCTACACAGGGTTGCTACAGGAGTTAAATGAGATTTTAGAAAAACCCAACTGCTATCGAGTTGATTCTGACTCACAATGAACTTCCATCAAGTTTCCAAGGCTGTGTATCTTTGCACAAAGAGACTTCCCATCTTTCTTTGGTGAAACATCTGGTAGATTCGTACTGATGACCTTTGTTCACATAATACATCTAAATTATGGCATCTAAACTCAAACTCATTGCTATACGGTCAGACTAATTCTACAGTTTCTCAGGGTTGTAAGTCACAAAAGAAGAGACTGTACATCTTCCTCTCTTGGAGCCACTGGTTGATAAGAACCACCAGACTGGGGAGAACTTTGGGTTGGGTTACCATGCAACTCAGTGTAGACTATGCCACCAGAATGCCCTAAAATACGATGTGTTGTTTTTGTTGCTGTGTACCATCAAGTTGGAACTGAACCATACCTGACCTTCTGGTGGGTTTTCAGAGGCAGTTAATCACATGGGAGGATACTGACCATCCTTTTCCCACAGAGCAGGTGGCGAACGTAAACTGTGTGTCTTCAGGATCACAATGCAGCTTCTTGACACTAGGTCACATGTTAAATGCTGTCAAGTCAACTCTGACTCATATGACCCTATATACGACAGCTCTGAACCCTGCTCTATCCTGAGCCAATTTCATTGTCTTCAATACACCTACCCCATTATCCCAGTCACTGAATTAAACCATCTCATCTAGGGTCTTCTACTCTTGTGCTTTCCCTCCACCCTTCCAAACATGATGTCCCTCTCCAAGGATTTGTCCCTCCTTACAACATACCCAAAGTATGTTAGATGGAACTTAAAAATCCTTACTTCCAAGGAGCAGTCTGGTTTCACCCTATCCAGGACTGACCTGATTGTTTTCTTAGCAATCCGTGGTACTCTTCCATACTCTTCTCCAGCACCACAATTCAAAGGCATAGATTCTTTTTCGATGGTCCTTAGTCGTTGTCCAGCTCTCTGGTGCACAACAGGTAATTGTGAAGACCATGCTCTAGGCCACCTTAGTCTCTAGACTGACATCCTTGTTCTTCAGTACTCTGGAGAGGGCCCTGACAGCAGATTTTCCCAGTGAAATTCATCTTATGACTTCCTAACTGCTACCAAGAGTGTTGATTGTGGAGCCATGCAAGCTGGCCCAGTGATGAGGATCTTTGTTTGTGTAGGTTGTTAATGAGTCTTCCTCCAGTCCTGATGCCACATTCCTCCTCATAGAGCCCAGCCTCCCAGATGACCTATTCTGCATATAGATTGAAAAGGTATGGAGATGGGATACATCCCCAATGCACTGCTTTCCTGATTTTGAGCCTTGCTCTGTTCTGATGACTACCTCCTAATTCAAGTACAGGTTTAGTATAAGCACAATTAAGTGTTCTGGGATTCCCATTCTTCTCAGAGTTAGCCACAGTTTGTCAAATGTCATTGCATAGTCAATGACACACAGTCTTCTTCAGCCAAGATCCATCTGACATTGGCTATAATGTCCCTAGTGCTGCGGCTCCTCTAAACCCATCCTGCACATCTGGCAGTTCTCTGTTGAACTGCTGTTCCAGTCCTTTTTGTATAATTTTCAGCAGGATCTTGCTTGCATGTGATATTAATGATATTGTTCAGTAATTTCCACACTCTTGTCGGGTCACCTTCTTTCGAACTGGAATAGACATGGATCTTTTCCCATCAGTTGGCCAGGTGGTTATCCTCCAGATTTCTTGACACAACCTGGTGAGCGTGTCCATGTCAGCATCAGTTTGTTGAAATATGTTGGTTGGTATGCTGTCAATTCCTGGGGCCTCGAGTTTTGCCAGTTAAGAGCAGCTTGAACTTCCTCCTTCATCACCAAAGGCTCTTGATCATATATTATTTCAGTGTCAGCCAATTTATATAATATATATATATATATATATATATATATATATATAGTGACTCTATGTGTACTCCTTCCATCTTCTTTTATTGCTTCCTGGATTATTCAGCACTCTTAAGTACTGCAACTGGAGGCTTGAATTTGTTCTTCAATTCCTTCAGCTTAAAAAGTGCTGAGCAAGTCCATCCCTTTTGATTTTCCAAATCCAGCTCTTTGCATATTTCATTATAATATTATGCTTTGTCTTCCCATGATGCCCTTTGAAATCTTCTGTTCAGCTCCTTCATTTCTTGATTTCTTCCCTTTGCTTTGGCTTCTCAGCACTGTAGTGCAATATTCAGAGTCTCTTCTGACACCCATTTTGGTCTTCTTCCTTCATCTTTGTAATGACCTTTTGCATTTTTCATGGATGATATCCTTGATATTATCACATAGCTTGTCTGGTCTTTGCTCATTATTATTCAGATACTCAAACCTGTTCCTGAGATGGTCTTTAAATACATGAGGGTTTGACTCAAGGTCAAACTTTGGTTCTTGTGGATTTGGTTTTATTTTAACTTCAATTTGAACTTGCATACAAGTAGCTGGTGATCTGATCCACAATTGGCACCTGGCATAATTTTCACACCTGATATTGAGCTTCTCCAATGATTGGTCCCACATAATTGGTCCCAATCTAATTCCTGTGTAGGCCATCAGGCGAGGTCCATGTGGTTAGTCACCATTTTTGTTTCTTATGAAAGGTATTTGCAATTAATAAATCATTGATTATACAGAATTCTGTCATTCTGTCTCCAGTCTCATTTCTGCCACTAAGTCCATGTTTCCTTCCTACCGCATCTTCCCTGTTCTCAACTTCTGCATTCCAGTCATCCAGTATTACTAACTGTATCTTGGTTGCATGTTTGATCAGTTTCCAGTTGCAACATATTTCCTACTAATTGCTCTGTAAATTTAGTGTTACTGGTACCAAGAGTTAACACATTTGACCACTGACCAAAAGTTTGGAGGTTCCAGTAAGCCGTGGAAGAAAGGCTTGACGATTTCTTTTTGAAAAATGAGCCATTGAAAATGCTATAGAGAACAGATCTACTGTGCTAGACGTGACGTCCTCTAGAGTCAGCATATGTCCATGACAGTTGGTTACTTTGTAAGCAGCCTCTGGGCTTGGGTTCCTTTTAGGCTCAGACTTTGAGATCACTCTTCCTTCTTCTGAAGACCGAGGCCTCACTGAGCGTTACACCCTGCAGTCTGTAACTCAATTCCACAAGTCCTCAGGAAGGAAGGCGAGGAAGTGGGCAGTAGGAAGCCTTACAATGGGGAGAGGGCTCTGGATTACTTAGAATAGCAGTTACTTAGGTGTCTCTTCTCATCCTCTGAATATCAGAGAATCATAGCACAAAAATGTAGTTGGTACTTAACGGCAAAAATTCGGAGGTCCAACTTTCGAATGCATAGAAAGCAATTGAAAAGACTGTGATTTAGAACAGGTGCACTTTATTTTTCAACTACATCGTTGTCCTTTAGCACTTTGGAAGGTCCTTGACAGCAGATTTTCCCAGTGCAACATGTCTCTTGATTTCCTAACTGCTGCTACCAAGAGTGTTGATTGTGAACCGAAGTTGTTGATTTCTGTTGTTGTTGAGCCGACTCAGCAACTCTATGAACAAAAGGCCTGAAGCCTTTCTATAACTATCACTATTTATCTCATAAAGTTTCCAGAGGCATGTTATTTAGGAAGTGGATACCAATCGAAGTAAAATGAAATAATTGAAAACCTCAGTCTTTTCTCATGATATTGTCTCTTGGTCCAGTGGCAAGGATTTTTTGGTTTTGATGTTGAATTATAATCCATATTTTTTCTTTGATATTTTTTAGTAAGTGCTTCAAATCTTCTTGACTTCTGCAAGCAAGGTGTGTCACCTGCACAGATATGTACTTAATTGAGGTGTTAAAAAGCTCTTCATAGTTAAAAATCCTATCCAAGCCTGTCATTAGGTGTTATAGTTTTGTCAATCTGATAAAGCCAAGATGCCTGGGTCCTAGTCCTGCTTATTAGTCAGCACTGTCCCTCAAAGATGGGATTGGCCCTACTCTAGAGAAGGAGTGTCAGGTGACCCCTCCCCTGCCTTTTAATAGTGAGAAAAGCAGAACGTGCCCTGCAGCCTGTGTACAAGATCCTGACAGCTCCCTAGACAAGGTAAACAGAAGTGGGCTGCTCCAGATTTCTGTGAGGGGCCAGCTACTTCTATAAAGGAGCATAATTCTCTCTCAGCCATCTGCCAAGGAAGTAGATCTAAACTACAAGGAAGAAACTGAGAACTGGGAAAACCAGGCTTAGCCCTGCCCTTGCCAATGACTCCTCAGTGGACCCTGGACAATTTATTTCCATTTCTTTACTTTGGTATCTTTGGGTAGAAAATGAAGGGATTACAAAAATGAGCAATATTTAGATTATTAAAAAATAATTTTTGACTTGTTGTTGTGTTGTTATTGTTATGTGCCATCAAGTGGCCTGTGGCTCATGGCTACCCTATGTATAGCAGCTCTGAAGCCTGCCCTGTCCTGAGCCAGTCTCACTGACTCCGCCACACCAACCCCCATTGCCCCAATTACTGTATCAGTCCATCTCTTCCTCTCTTGCGCTGTCCCTCCACCATTATGAGCACGATGTTCTCCTCCAAGGAACAGTCCCTCCTGGCCATGGGCCCAAAGTATGTGAGACAGAGCTTCAAAATCCTAGCCTCCAAGGAGAAACTTAGTTTTATCCTCTCCAAGACAGACCTATTTTTTTCTCTTTGCAGTCAATTATATGTTCAAGACTGTTCTCCAGCACCCCAACGCAAAAGCATTAATTTTTCTTCTGTTATCTTTAGTAACGGTCTAGCTCTCTGACTCATAGCAAATAATTGTGAAGACCATGGCCTGTATCAGGCACACCTTGTTCTCTATACTGGCATCGTTACTTCTCAGTACTCTGGAGAGGTCCCTGTCAGCAGATTTTTCCCAGTGCAATTCGTCTTTTGATTTCCTGACTGCTGGTGCCAAGAGTGTGGATTGTGGAGCCGAGCAAGCTGTAATTGCGAACAACCATGTTGTTGTTGTTGTGTACCACAGAGTTGGAACCCATGCATAGCTGACCCACTGGCAGGTTTTCAGAGGCAGTTAATTGCTCAGGAGGAGATTGCTCATCCATCTCTCACAGAGTAGCTGGTGTCCTCAAACCACGTGCCTTCAGGATTGAAGCATGGCTTCTTGCCACTAAGCCACCAAGCAATGTTTAATTACAGAGAAATGTCACACAAAAATTTTTTCTATCCCACAGCTTCTCTTTGGAACAGATCCCTTATTTTAATAAACATTAAATATTGCAATTTAAAGATTTTTCAAGAGAAGGTTATAATGTATCAGAGTCAAAGTGGGAAGGAAGCATGGTGAAAAATGGAATTTCCCTTAAGATAGAGAAATCCCAGTGACCTTTGCTTAGCCCTACAGTTGGAGCTCCAGCAGGCTTGTGGAATAGTTGCCATGGCAGGAGACAAGGCATTCAGGTCCTAGTTCCCATTCTACCTTGAGGTGTGTGGCCTTGTAAGTAATTTCTCATCCCTAAATCTCTGTTTTCTAATCTATAAATTGAAGTTAAATTAGGTCATCTCTAGAGTCTTTCCTTGGAAAAATCACATGATTAAGTTAATCTTGCAGATATTTCTCAAGTGCCTTGTAAGTCAAGGCTATGCTTACTGTCCCCATGTTCCTCTCACTAGCACAGGCCTACCTTAGAATCTGTGCTTAACATTTGTTTAGAAGTCAGTGCTTAGAGGTCTATGGTAAGGAATGAGATACAGGCCCTGAGCAAAAGTTGTCAATAATTTAAATTGAAAGCATGATCGAATCAGCGGAGGCTTCAGCCAATCTTGAGATGACGTCATCTTGTTCCATCCCCCTTAGCATAGTGCCGCAGCCAGCCATGAAGCCATGAGTCCATCTACCATGGCTCCAGATGCTGGCATGTTGCCTGCCAGTGGTTATGATGGAGACATTGCTAACATCATGGCTTCAGGCCTATTGGACCACCCCCACGTTTGCCCGGAGTCTCACATCTGGCCTGCTTCCGGAAACTTCCCCTTCATGAAGCTGCTTCTAAGAGCCCCCTCTTCATTTGTGAGCAAGCAACCTGCCTCCTCCTTTTTGGTTTGAAGTATCTTTTCTCTATCACCACTTTCTCCTTTTCCATCAGATTTTCACACCAGCACACAAATATTTCCCATTTAAAGAGGAATCAACAGAAACAGAGACCTCTCCCACCTCCATACTCCCTTCCAACCACTGTTCTTTCTCTCTGCTTCCCTGCACAGAAAGCCTTCTTGAAGAATTTTGGTCCCCATATCCCCATCATCCATTCCTATTCTCTCCTTAGCCTATCCTGTCAGCATTACACTGAAATTGCTTGTCAAAGTCACCATCTTGTCACACAGTCCAGTAGTCACTTTTGTTCTCATCCTACGTGACTTTTTAGTGACATTTAACACAGGTGACACTCCCTCCCTAAAACATTTCCTTTGTAGGACTGTGTGCCTCCTCCCTTGCCTTAATGATGATCTCAGGCATCACTATTTATTTCCAGCCGTGACCACTCCTTGGAACTGCAGTTTCACATTTTTAAGACCTGCTTCATATCTTTATTTCAGTGTCAAAACCAAATACTCACTGCAGTCACGTTGATTCAAACTCAAGCCTCCATCTAGTTTCCAAGGAACTCCTTATGGGGCATCTGCCCATCAGTGGAGTCAAACTGATTACCTTTTGATGCACATAACACATTCTGCCACCAGGGCTCCTTTCAACAATCTCAATCTCTTTACCATCTATCATGATGCTGCCAGTTGGCCCAATGGTGAGAATATTTGTTTTCTTGATATTCAGCTTCAAACGTTATTGAAAGCTGAAGTCTTTGTCCTTCTTCAGCAAATGCCTCAGGTCCTCTTCAGTTTCAGGAAGCAAGTTTGTGTCATCTATATAGCACAGATTGTTGATGATTCTTCCTCTAATCCTGATGCCACATTCTTCCTCATAGAGCCCAGCCTCCCGGATGATCTATTCTGCATATAGATTGAGAATGCATCCCTGGTGTACACCTTTCTTCCTTAATAATCTCCAATTTTTCTAATTCATTACTTTTCACATTCTACGTTCCAATCACTAGGGTCTGTTTGCAACTGTTCCTCTTCCTTTGTGATTCCCAGTACAAAGGTTCAGCCTCCAGTGCCATATCTGCTAGTCTAATCTAAGTGTGCTTTTTAAGTACTGTTTTAAGTGTGCTTTTGTTATGTACTCTTATTTCGCAAGTGGATGGCCAATCCTTCTCCCTAGTCTTTCTTTCTTAGTTTGGGACTCAGCTTTAGAGCAATATTTGACAGATAAGCATTTTATTCAAAAGATCTGATGAAAGTATTCAGGTGTTGGTCCCGGGACCCACCTCTTCAGCACACCTTCACCCCACCCTGCCAGCAACCAGCTCAATTCCCTTTCCTTACCCATCCTACGTTTCCCATTCCCTGCCTCCAGACCATTCTAGTGTGATTGCTCCCACCTTCTCTGGTTTCCCATTTCCTTTCCACTCCCCTGTGATATTGGTGTTCCTGGTGCAGGTGAAGTTTCCAAAGGCAGGCTCAGCCTCCACTTGGGTTGACAGTATAACTCCTTAACACTATGCCTGTAGAACAATTGAAGTCTAGTAGCATGGGAAGGAGGGCGCTCCACAGGAGAAGGATGGGCAATTTCCTCCTCCCTTGCAATGAACTGCCCCTGAAAACCCACCAGAGGGTCAGGTATGGGTTCGTTCCAGCTCCATGGTACACAATTACAACAACAGCATGGGGAAGGGATGGCAGAAGCAAACAAGGAGCTCATGGGATGGACTCAGTCTGATTCCTGTGTATGTTAGAAGAAGAATGATAGTAAGAGGCCTCAACTATCTGGAAACAGGGTTTTCAGACCCTCCTTTGGGTTTTCAGAAGCAATAAATCACCTGGGACCAGACTGCCCATCCTTCTCCTGAGTAGCAGAAGTGGATTTGAACTGCATGCCTTTGGGATTGCAATGAAGCTTCTTACCAGTAGACCACCAGAGATCCCTGGAATTAGCGAAGTGGTAAAGCCTGGCCTGGCTGACTACAGCTTAGCTTTAACCCAGCTGAACTGCCAGCCATGTTGTTGTTGTGGTGGTAGTGTTTAGCGTCATTGAGTTAAGGAAAACTCATAGCAACCCTATGAAAAAGAGACCTGAGCCCTGTCAAGCCCATTGTTGTAGTCACTGTGTCGATACATCTCATGGAGGGTCTTTCTCTCTTTCACTAACCCTTTACCTTTCCAAGTATGATGCCCTAGCAACATGTCCAAAATATGTGGAATAAAGATTTATCATCTTTACCTCCCAGGAGCTTTCTGCTTCACTTTCTCCAGGACATATCTGTTTGTTCTTTTGGCAGTCCATGGGATATTCAGTGCTTTCCTCCAACACCACAACTCAAAAGCATCTGTTCTTCTTCTATCATTGTCCTCTATTGTTGGCTTCTATTCATTGTCCAGTTCTCAGATGCTGAGCAAGTGATTGACGAGACAATGGCCTGAATCAAGCACACTTCAGTCTTCAGACTGACATCACTGTTTGTCAGTACTTTGTAAACGTTCTTGACAGCACACTTGCCCAATACGATATGTCTTGACTTTTTGACTGTTGATACCAAAGTTGCTGTTTGTGGATCTAAGAAAGATGGCAACTTCAGTCTTTTCTCCATCATGACATGTCCAGGGATGAAAATCTTTGTCTTCTTGATATAATCCCTGTTGAAGGCTGAAGTCCTTAATCTTTTGCAGCCAAGTATTTCAAATCCTCAATTTCAGCAAGGACTATTGTGTCATCTGCATATCATAGATTATTCACAAGTCTTCTTCTGATTCTGATGCCACAGAGTCTAGCTTCATGGAGTATTTGTTTGTGGAATAGGAATGGAGAAATGGTAAAACCCTGGCGCCAGCCATAAGAGACACTGAAAGTTTACTGAAACCAGTCTTTAGGGGGACTGTTCTCAGGGTGGCAGTGACACCTGGTGGCCATTGAGGGCAAAACCCTCCAGGCTAAATTCTCTCTAAATTCTGCCTTTCCCTCCCATGTGTGCTGGCCTCTGGGATCTGAGCTAGCCTGCCTTTTAGGAGCTCCTGGACTGCCAAAAGAACAAATAGCAGATATGTCTTAAAAGGGGTGCAACCAGAGTTCTCCTTGGAAACAAGGATAGAAAAGCTTTGTCTCATATTTTAGATATGTTGCTAGAAGAGGGCGTTCCTTGGAAACGGACATCATGGTTGGAATAGTGGATGATCAGTGAAGGAGGAGAAGACACCCACCCCAATGAGATGGATTGACATGCTGACTGCAGCAATGGGCTCAAGAGTGTCAGAGATTATGAGGATGACACAGGATAGGACAGGGTTCAGGTCTGTTGCTCATAGGGTCACTATGTCTTGTACTTGACCTGATGACACCTAACAACAACTACAACAGAGTGTATACTGTTCTGAGATTCCAAGGGACTAGGGAAGAGGCAGGGGGCCAAAGCCTCCTCTCCTGTGACTAGTCTCTGTTTACTTTCCCTTACACTGTTCTCAATCCTTTTACTTTTCTGTAAAGTCTTTCAAAATCAAGGGATTGAATTTGTAAGCAAAAATCTCAGATTTGAATTGACTGAGAGGAATTCTGGTCCCTTTGCTGCACATGTAGGTGCACTCCTAGGTGTAAAGGTATACTCCTTGATATACACTTGACGTCCACACTGCAGATGAGTATTTTCCTCCACCCATTGTGCTCATAAGAGAAAAACCAGGAGACTGAACATTTAGCAGATCTGTTCTAAAGGAACAGTAAACGTTAAAGGAACAGCAGGTGACTAGCAGTGATCTCAAGAAGTACATGATTTTTTTTAGCTCGCTGATGGCTGTCATGCAATATACATAGTATTAAAAGGCAAACCTCCGGAGACAAGCTTAGTTAGGCCTGGGGTAAGGAGTACACTGTGGCACCAAGAAGTGGCTGTTCTAGCTAGTGGCATGCGCCTCTCACAGCATGTTGATGTGCAAGCTCCAGGGAGCAAATGTGCTTCCTCTCAGACATCCAGAAGGGATGGCTCAGAGATGGAACACTTGCAGCTGGTCCACTTCAAAATCTCCTCACAGTTCTCAGTTGCTGTGCCCAGGATAAAGTTCAGAGCTGAAGGAGGGCTGCCTTGGGCCCCTAAGGAGACCAGTCATGTTTAATGGCTCTCTGGTCCACAGAATGACTTAGTTCCAGCCACAAAGCCTGGTAAAAATGGACCAAGGCTAGAAGAGCTTTCACTGGAAACCTAAAGAGAAGCCCTGCACATAGAAGGGAGGCTACAGCTGTTCCTCAGATCCCAGACCTGGGAATAAGCCGGCCTCATTTGAGTTTCGAAGACATAAATTTAGGACAAATGAAAGACTTTCCTGCTTCCCACAGCAGGCTGACATTGGGGAGTTTGTTCCCCAGTGAGCATAAGCTGAGAATTTGAGATGTGAGGCAGGTTCAGATAAAGTCACTGGTGATTAGATCCCTCAGCAGACTATTAAGGGAAATTGACTATTTTGGAAGCTGTCCTAACTTTTAAAGGACATCTTTAATCACTTGAAGCTGACATTCTGACCTTGGGTAACCTGGCCCTTGCTGACCCCACAGGAGCCATTCACTGCCCCTGTGAGACAAGTCCAATGTCCTTGGGTTATGAGGAAGCCCCGGCTCTTGCTGTCTTCAGAGGGGAGCAAGGAAGGAACAGTGTATCCTTGGGTGCCTTTATTTACTTCTGTGAGGAAAGAGGTACCACTGAGAACTGCAGAGGTGAAGCCAGAAAGACCTCCAAGGTGCTGACAAACATGATGTCCCCTTTGCACTGACTGAACCTTCAGCCTACAGCCCACATTCCTTCCCACTGCTTTATTCCCCCTGGGGTCCTAGACTGGGAGCTGGGCCTGGGGAGCTGATCAGAATAGTTGTGTTGCATGTCCAGCAAGGAGCTTGTCCTGGCCTCTTTCCTTGGGCCAGACCCTGGGACCCTTTCCCAATTTCCGGTCTCAGAAATGCTGAGCAAGCACAAGTCTTTCTCCTCAGTGGGAGTGGGGCAGCTGGGCTCAAGCCAGCAACTCTTGAGAGCTGACTCACTTACTTACTGTCTTTATTTCTTAGCTGGCCATCCTGCTGGGAGCTCAAACATGCTCTCCTCTCTCCTAACTTATCTGCTGAAGATGGCAGGAGAGAATTAAAGAATGTGCCTTTGACAGAAACCCACAAATCTACCCCTGTAGGTTTGGCTTCTCTTCCAAGCCAGTAGTTTCCTTTCCAATCACCTCAAAAGCTAATATTTACTATTTCTAATGAACTTTTCTGCATATGTATGGACTTTGCTCAGACCAAGTCTAAGGGTCATGGTTCAGCCTAGCCCTGCACCATCTGAATAGGCTGATTTTTTTTAACTCTTTACACACTGAAAGATGATAGGAAACCACCACAAAACACTTTCTCCACTGTGTTTCATTCCTTTGTATTTTTGTTTCTTAATATTTATCACAAACAGATTCATCCTGGAAAGGGTTAAACTGGGCGGCTCCCTGGAGGCAAGGATTCTGAGGCTCCCTCTAACATACTTTGGACATGTTGTAAGGAGAGACCGGTCCTTGGAGAGGTCATGATTGGGAGGGTGGAGGGATAGCACAGGAGGGGAAAGCCCTCTATGAGGATTGATTCAGTGACTGGGGGTAATCAGGATGGGTGTATCGGAGACAGTGCGATTGGCACAGGACAGAGCAGGGTTTAGGACTGTTGTACATAGGGTCGCTATGAGTCGCACGGCACATAACAACAACAACAAGAATATTTATCACTTAGATTTGTGGCCTAGTGTTTTACAGTTTACAAAGCACATCCATAATTTTGAGCTGACTTTGACAGTTATTTCTCTCTTTTACATATCAGCAAAGAAAAGGCAAGTGGCTTGCATGGGGTCACACCCCTGGTGGGCAGGTAGGCTGCCTCCTCTGGCCCCTGGTTCAGGGAGCTCTACAAAATACTGACTACTGAGCTGTTCTGATGCTTCCTCCAGATCACAGGGTGAGGGCTGGACAGAGGGCATTGGGACCTTGTATGAGGGTAACTCTTGCTGTCCTCCTCATTTTAACCAAGGACTGGACCTACCTGCCTGGACATCTGAGAGTCATTAGGGTAACTAGTTTACTGCCTACTCTCTGGATTTTCTCACGACTTAAGCCCAGTGGATGGGATGCAGAAGGCTTTCGGGCTCAGTTTGCTTCACTGGAAGGTAGCAGCAGTCTCCTTCCACGTTCTTCAGAGTCTGTGTTTGAAAGACACTGCACTGCAGACAGACCATGGCCTAATCCCTGTAAAGGACTCCACAGCCCTAAGTCTTGATGAACTTAGGACTCTGAGTTCGGAAAGAGATTGTCTTATATTTCAAGAATGTAAAGAAGTGAAAAAATGCATCAAAGAATTAATAGAAACCCAGAGCCAAAGAGTACACAAGAAGCTACCTGCTTGCAGCTTCCTGAGCCTTCTGTGCAGCCTCTGACCAGAGTTGTCCAGGCTTTGCTTCAGTACCTCTAATGACCTTTAATGGCAGCAAACTTATCTGTTGCTAGCCAGGCTCCCCTCTTGGCAGTATTCATTTTTGGACTAGTTTTGTTTTTCTACTAAATACTAGATGACTTCCATGGTCATTACATTTAATCCTTACAATTTCCTTGTCTGAAAAATGGAGACACAACATGAAGAAAAAGAGGGGATAAAGAATGTATACTGCGTTGAAATAGATGAGGGAGAGAACTGTTTAAAAGGGATATATGATTATGTATTATTGTCATGAAAGGAGTTCAGAATGAAGGCTGCACAGTGGAGTTGACTTGGGGAGAGGGATTGTATAACAATGAAAGAATTTTTCTTTTACTTTTCAAGGAGAAGAGCAAACTGAGCAGGGTGGGGGTGGTGGCTGAGTGTAGGCAAGGAGAAATGAGCAACAGTGAATGATGGGAAATCCTAAGTCTGTAAACTCATTAAAATTAATAAAAAAGTTTTTTTTAAAAGAAAGAAAATAATAATTCTCACCACTGGGCCAATTGACAGCATCATGATAGATGGTGAAGAGATTGAGATTGTTAACATCTTTAGTTTGCTTGGCTACACAATCAACACTCTTGATACCAGCATCCAGGAAATTAATAGATGAATTGCATTGAAAAAGCAACGATGTCAGTTTAGAGACTAAGGTATGCCTGATCCAGGCCATACTTTTTGCAATGATGTGCTATGCATCAGAAGAAAGCAGGACAATGACTAGGGATGATAGAAAGAGAATTTATGCTTTTGAACCATGATGCTAGAGAAGAGTATTGACTATATCTTGGACTGCTGGCAGATTAAGCATATTTTCCCTGGAGAGGGTGAAAGCAGGCTGCTCCTTGGAGGCAAGGATTCTGAAGTTCATTCTGACATACTTTGGGCATGTTGCAAAGAGGAACCAGTCCTTGGAGAGGGACGTTATGCCTGGGAGGGTGGAGGAACAGTGTAAGAGAGGAAGACCCTCGATAAGGTGTATTGACTCAGTAACTGGGTAACGTGGGATAGGTGTGTCAGACACAATAAGGTTGGCGCCTGATAGAGCAGGGTTCACAGCTGTTGTACATAGGGTCACCATGAGTTGCAGGCAACTTGGCAGCACATAACAACAGCAAGAAAGAAGAGCCAGGGCCAGCCATTGTAGTACAGGCCTCAGTGTCAGACTTGTATCACCAGGGAATAATTTAGGGGTTTTTCAAAGTTTTTTTTCTGGAATTATAGATATTCAGAATTGGGAGACAGTGTTCATCTAGTTAACATTTCATGGATCTCTTAACTCTTTTCCCCCCTGCTTTTTAAATAAATAGTTCAAGATCAGGCCAGGTATCCCAATTTTTCATTTAAAAATGAGTATTGTGTTTGTTGGATTTTCATTATAAGATGAAGATATAGCTCTTGCATTAAAGGTTCTGGCATCATTCTAATCTCCAGGATGACTAGACAGCACTGCAGATGCCCCCTTTTGTAGTGTGAATAGGGAGCTCTCATGACCTAGGGAGTAGAACATTGGGCTGCTGACCCAAAGAGTCTCCATGAAAATCCAGGCTTGCAGCTGCTTCATAGGAGAAAAGTGAACCGTCTCCTTTCATATGGTTTACAGCCTCTGGAAACCCACTGCAAAATCAGCTAGGAGTTCATTCTGACTTGAGGGTAACGAGTTTGGTTTTATTATGGGACAGGGTAGCTATAAGTTAGAATGGACTCAACAGCAGAGGGGCTTTTTGTGGGGTTTCAGAGAGGACATTCCAGGCAAAAGGGGCAATGAAGATTATATTTCCTGTGTGGGTGGAACTTGATTGAGTCTGCAGGGTATGTTGAATTGGATAGGCAGAAAAAGAGAAAGGCATTCAGAAAATCCTTGGCCTAAACAATGGTGTGGTATGACTAGAGAGTAAACAAGAGGCTAAGCTGGGAAAATGTGCTTAGATAAGGCTAGAAAGGCTTATTAGGACCGTGCTCAAGAAATTCCTAAGGCCAATCTTCCTGTGGATGCCACTTGGAAGACGGGGGAAAGAATGGAAACATTGCATGGCCTAAACTCCTATCTTAGCTGCATTAGCTCCAGTGTAAGACCTTGAAAATTGATTAAATTATTTGGACCTTCATTTCCTTATCTAAAAATTAAGGAGGTTGGTTATAATAATCCATATTCATAGTTACACTTCTCAAGCTGAAAGGATTGAAAGACAAATTCAAGTCTCAAGTTGTTGTGGGAAACAGTAAAAGAAACTGGAAAAAATACACAGTCACTGTACTAAGAAGAACTAGTGGACATGGAACCATATCAGGAAGTAGCATATGATAAAAAAACCAATGGTAAAACTGTTGATGAGATTATAAAATCGTGCAACCACTCGGGAAGACAGTTTGGCATTTCCTGAAAAAGGTGAACTTCTTATGACCTAGTTATTCCACTACCAGGAATATAACCCAAGGAAATTAGAACTGAAACACAAACTGAGACTGGCACACCAGTGTTCATAGCAGCATAATTCACCATTGCAAGAACATGGAAACAGCCCAAATGTTGAACCACAACCAATGGATTGAAAGACTGTGGTATGTTCACACAATGGAATACTATGCAGCACTCAAGAGAAACAATTTAAAAAAATACTATATAACTTTACTATGTGACTTGGGAGAGGTTGGAGAGCATTATGCTGAGTGAATTAATGCAGTCCCATAAGGACAAATACTGCATACGACCATTATTGTGAAAATAGAAGGATAACTAGTAAAACATGTATGAGAACTTAAGGGGGGAAGGGCTGAGAAAGGATGGGTAGGGGCGAAACCACAGGTTGCACTGTTTGGTGCCTGGAGGTAAGGGAGGAAATGAGAAGGTTCTAGGTGAAAAGACGGGGCAATGATGGGCAAGGTCCAGTGGTGATTAATTTTATAACATAATGCATGAGAATGTATGAAACAAAACGTGAATGAAGAGTAGTGTGAAACACAATGAGTATAAACATTATAAGCAAACCAATTATAAAAAACAATGGTAAAGAAGAAAGATATTCAAGATGCACTGAAGGCATTGACAAAAAAATAAAAATTTGAAAAAAAATAGATCCCTGGAATTGGAATGTTTCAGCAAACAAATGCAAATCTGGACCTATGTAAAATAATTTAGAAGAGAGCTACCTGGTCAAATGACTGGAAGAGATTGATGTTGATTCTCATTCTCAAAAAACAGGTGAACCAAAAGAATGTGGAAACTGTTAAGCAATACCTTTAATATTACATGCAAGTAAAATCTTGAAGATTATTTAAAAATATCTGGAATAATTCATTGAATGGGAATTGCCAAGAAATTCAGGCTGCATTCAGAAGAGGCTATGGCACAATGGATATCATTGCTTATGTCAAGTAGATTTTGGCTGAAAGCAGAGAATACTAGGAATATGTTTATCTGTGTTTTATTGACTATGCAAAAGTATTTGTGTGAATCATAACAAATTACTGATAACATTGAGAAGAATTATAATCTCAAAATGTTAATTATGCTCATGTAAAGCCTATACATAGACCATGAAAATATAGTCTGAACAGAAAAACAGTGCATGGTTTAAAATCTAGAGAAGTATGAGTTATATCCTTTCTCCATACCTATTCAGTGTGTATGCTGAGCAAATCATTCGAGAAGCTAAACTGTATGAAGAAGAATGTAGCATCAAGATTAGAGCAAGACTTGTCAACAACCCACCTTATGCAGATGACAAAGTCTTGTTTGGGGAAAGCGAAGAAGCCTTGACACAATTACTGCAGAAGATCAAGGACTACAGCCTTCTATATGGGCCACATCTTTGTAAAAAGAGCAAGGTCCCTTTACCAACTTCACAAAGAGTTGTCAACAATGTCAACAACACAAAACCAATTCCCATGAGGTCAGATATGTCCCCCATGCATTCATAACTCTTTCTATTCATTTTACTCATCTACCAACCTTAACTGCTTTGTTATTATTGTTTTTATGTGCTGTTGAGTCTCTTGTAACTCATAGCAACCCTATGAAAGCTGTTCTCTATCCTTTGTTAAATCTATTGACTCTGACCAACCTACTTTCATTACACCAGTCACTGAATCAATCCATCTCACTGAGGATCTTCCTCTCTTGAGCTGTCCCTCCACCCTCCCAAGCATAATGTCCCTCTCCAAGGACTAATCCCTACATGCAACATGCACAAAGTATATCAGAAAAAGCTTCAGAATCCTTGCTCCAAGAAGTAGCCTAGTAACTGCTTTACAGGGTTCAAAATCTGATGCAATAGCTCACAGACTGCACAAAACCATACTGGGGAAGTAAAAAGGGCTGCAGTTCAGGTGAGTGTCAGGATAGCTTCCAAAATGTGTTTGCGAGTACCCCAGACTCACAGCTTTAGGTCACAAATACAAAGTTCTCATTCCTGCGCCCCCTCATCTCCCCTCTGCAACCCCATTGTTCAACAAACTTGGACAAAGTATCTTAGCTTATCTCTGGTTCTGTCAGTGGGAGGTAAGAGTCCTCTTTCATGTTGTTATTTGGTTCTGCCATGGTTACTGCTGCCATAGGTGTAACTGCAGCAAGAATTTCTGGACCTGAAGGATGTGCTACATGTTCTTCCTTCTTTGCTGATGGGGAAGATCTCCTAATTCTACTGCTGGGTCCACTCAATTTAGTGGTGAGACTAGTCAGTCCTCATGTGAATGAGTGAGACTAGCCAATCCCTTTGAGGAGGAGTGAGATAGCCTGGCCCGTTGTGGATAAACTGACATGTCCTATTCACATATTCCCACCCATTAACATGGCGAACTCAAGTTTGGATAAGAAAGCCATGTTGATAGTTAAACTCTACAACCTCAATATTAAGAAAACAAAAATCTTCATATTATGGTAAGTGGAGAAAAGATTGAAATGGCCAACTATTTTATTTGAATCCACAATCAATACCCATGTTAACATCAGCCAAGAAATCAAAAGATGTGTTACATAAGGAAAATTTATTGTCAAGGACCTCCAAAGTGCTAAATAGCAAGATGTCAAGTAAAGTCTAAGGTGTATCTAGTCCAAGCTGTGTTCTTTTCAATTACTTCCTATGCGTGTGAAAGCTGGACAGTGAATAAAGTTGACAGAAGAAGACTTTGAGTTGTGATGTTGGAGAAGATTACTGAATATCCCATGGTCTTCCAAAATAACAAACAAGTCTATCTTGGAGGAAGTATAATCAGAGTACCCCTTAAAGTCAAGGATGGTGAAAGTTCATCTCAGAGTTTAGGCTGATTGCCATCAAAAAACAGTGCTTAGGAAAGAACATGCTGGGAAAGATGGAGGATCAGAGAAAGAGAGGAAGACACCTAACAAGATTCATTGAGACTGTAAGGTGGATCCTGAGGCTGGTGCAGGATGGGGCAAGGTTCGCATCTGTTCACAGAGTCACTGTAAGTCGTAGGTGACTGGGTGGTAACTAACAACAGCAACAAAAACTCACTACAGTGTCATGGGGTTAAGGGAAATAGTGCATAAAAATTGCCCATCATACATAGTTAAGTGTTAAGTAAATATTGTTGTTGTTTTTATGTGCCGTTGAGTTGCTTGCGACTCATAGTGACCCTATGTACAACAGCCCTAAACTCTGCTCTGTCCTGTGCCAATCGCACTGTCTCTGACACTCCCATCCCAATTATCCCAGTCACTGAATCCATCCACCTCATAGAGGGCCTTCCTCTGCTGCGCTGTCCCTCCACCCTCCCAAGCATGATGTCCTTCTCCAAGCACCGGTCTCTCCTCACAACATGTCCGAAGTATGTTAGACGGAGCCTCAGAATCCTTGCCTCTAAGGAGCCACCCGGTTTAACCCTTTCCAGAACAAATCTGTTTGTTTTCCTAGCAGTCCATGGTATTCTCAATACTCTTCTCCAGCACCACAATATTAGCTATAAATTATTTAAATCAGTGAGGGAGTACAATTAGGGGCTAGCTTTGGAGAATAATAGATAGTCATCCAGAGAAGAAACTAAAGATATGATGACTTTTAGAGTAACTCAGACTCTCCGCTCATTGCCATCTAATTGGAGCTGACTCATAGCTGACCCTTCAGCAGGCTTCCAGGCTATAAATTTCATGGGAGGAGACTGTCCATCCTTCTCATGAGGAAACACTACCACTCTCTGCCCTGTGGAATTAAACCATGGGAGCTCCCTAATCTTAGTCTAAGGAAAAAAATGATAAAGACCTCCAGGGTTTGTCAAGTGAAGTTTGTGCATCTGAGACACAAGGAAGAGAAGAGATCTTCTGGGTCTAGATGACTGACCAGACAGTGGACAGTAGGTCCCCTTGCTGGCTAATTGAGTACGAGTGTGTCAATATCAGGGTTTCATGAAAGTACTTGGACAGAAGGGAAAAGAAGCACTAGGGTTCTTACTGTGATCATGAAAGACTGGGTTTAGAGACAGAAATGATACCTCAAAGCCCTTACTTACTGCCATCTGAAATTCTGTTGGTAGAATGGTGTGATGCAATCACTATAATGAGACACAGGGAAAAGGGTTAACACTTCTCTATCCCTAGTGTGAAGGAGAAAACAGGCCTTGATAGACAAACTTGGGAGACCCAAGGGAAGTGGGAACAGAAGCAGGAGAGGGCTTCAGCTGACAGCATGGGGAAGAAGCAGTGAAGAGAAAGTGTTGCTGTTGTCAGGTGCCCTTGAGTTGGCTCCAGCATGTAGCAACCCTGGATCCAACATAATGAACCCTTGCCCCATCCTGCACTATCTTCACACCTCTGCTGTACATAAGAGTGAGGATGCTGAAGACAGGCAGAACCCACTTGGTAATCAACTCAGAATGCCCTTCTTCCATGTCATCGGCTGCCCACTTGGCAGGCCTTGGGTTTTATAGAGTATTTTCCCTGTGTTGCATTCAAGCTAAAATTCTCACTGTCTTTAAAACAAATGGTAGACACATCAGAGTCACATGTCATGAGTCTGATTCTGAGCATAAGCAGAATCCCAGCCGGGAGGAGTGAAGAGAGGCCCTGGGGGGAGTAGGACCACTTCCATGGGGGATGTGACTATACTGGTTGAGAGAAAAGCACTTTTACAAACATTAAGATCTTTCTCCTACTCTCTGGTAAGTAGCATTCTGGGAAACATAATTTCCCTCTACCTTAGAGCATTCCAGTGGGAGTTCCAGCCCAGTTCAGCTCAGCAAGTAGACCCAACCCAAAGGTAGGTCTGAATTTAGCCAAGGACTGAACTCATCCCAAGTTAAGTTGAGCAGGCCCAAGTCTAGGCTAGTCACCTGCTCCAGCCCTACTGTTTTTCCACCCTGGAGCCAACTGAAGCCCATCATAGGCTCTGAAGCACAGTGTGGATCCTCCCTTTGGTTCTTCAAGTGTCATGGGAGGTCAGCGTCTGGGCATGAGAGAAGCAGTTAGACAGTGCTAGAGGACTCAATGCTTCCAGAAAGAACACCTTAGGAGAAGGTTGAGGAGGTCTCAGACCCTGTATGTCCCAAGCCCCCAAATGACTTAGCCTTTCCATCCCATAGACCCAGTTCCCCTGCAGTCTTTCTGCCCAACTTTGTAGCATCCTGTTGGGACCATGCCACAGAACCATGGTGTTGTGCGCTGGAATTCAGCTGAAGTTGGGTTTTCATCTGTTTTCCATTTTTCTTTTCCAGAGTGGAACGCTTAAGGACTTGGACTCCAGCAAGACCCCACCTCAGCGACCACCCCCTCAAGGTTGTTTACAGTATATTCTCGACTGTAATGGCATTGCAGTAGGGCCAAAACAAGTCCAAGCGTCCTAACATAATTGGTAGTTAATTTATGAAAGGAGAAATTTTAAGCCAAAAACAAACAAACAAAAAAAGACAGGCAACAGATCCTCCCAGTGGTGCCATTCACACTTCCACTGCTGACCGGACTGTTCCCTCTACCATGGCGGCTCCTGTCGTGTTGATCTGTTTGTGCTCATGCTTGTCGTGCTCCCTCACGTTTCTCTGTGTAGCTTGTGATTCCAGGGCTGTTTGTCCATAGTGTACAAAAGGACTGTGCCTCTCCCAAGTCCAGTGCGACTCTCCTTTCTGGGTGGTTTGGTCATGACTTTTAAAGTCTTACATTATGTGGGGTGAGATAGGAGTGAGGGGGTGAGCAAGGGAGAAATGAGACCATGACAAGAAACCCCCATCTCCTGGGCTCACAGTAGCCCCACTGCACCAAGTGCAGCCACTAGTGCGCTCAGCTCTGCAACCAGCTCTGCTTCTCGTCCTTTTTGCATGATTAAATTGATGCTTCAGAGACTTTGGAGGTCTAACTTCCATCACCTATCCATTGAATTTGAAGACATCCATCTACTTTCTCTCCATTTGCTAATGTGGTACAGTTTGCATTAACGTAAATAGGCCAGCTGTGCCTCTAGAGTTCATATGTTTTCAGTGATAACATGAAATGTAAAGAACAAGCCATTTCTAGGAATGTGTTCTGTGTTATACATCCCCTAGTAAGCCCCTTTGTTTTCATTAATAGCTGATTAGCTTTGACATTTAAGAAAAAAAGTTGGGGCTGCTGATGTGCATTATCCCAGTGAACGTGTTGAGAATATTTTCTGTGCATTCACCTCAGTCATCCTAAGTTGTTGCTGTGTTGCTGTTTTGAAGTGACCATGTGTTCGCTTTTGTGGATCTGAGGCTGTTTTGTATTGGAAACTTGACTCTGTACAGAGGCAGGACCTTACGATTGGGCATAGAACGCAGGGAGCTGCTGGAAGCCTGGGAAGGACCTGGCTCTCTTAGCCTCTCATGAGGCACCCTGACACAACCTGAGAGAGTCCACACCCCACAGAACTCTGAGGCAGGTGGACCTCTGCTCTGGCTATCAGACATGCCTAAAGCTCTCCGGACACCAGAGGAGTGAAGGCTGGCACTCCCTGCCAAGAATTACCTAGGAACTGTGAGCTTGGGGCAGAGGTTCCACAGCCACGGCTCTTAAAGAGCCCTCCCCCATATGTCTTCTTCATTCCAGCAAGTAACTTCTGGGTGGAGGCGAGGCTGTTTATCTGGGGCCTTTTCACATGAGGCACTGGGTAACCTCTTGGAGTGTGCTGCTCCCAGGGAATTCATGCCAGCACTTTGCCTCAGAGAAGTAATTCTCTGGTTCTTCTTTTACATTCCCTCCTCTAGCATTGACAAATCACTGTTTTGAATTGCAAGGTCTGAAGCATAATGGTATTATGTGACATGGCTTATGTGTCCAGGTAGCTGTGTCTTTATTTCTTCTGTGGTTGCTGGCAAATTCTGAGTCAGGGAAATGCATTGAGTGTGAGCATTCTGTCTGATCCCTCCCTTAGATGATGATGGTTGTTGGTTTGTTACATAAATCAAAACATGCATAAATATACTTGCAGGTGGAATTCATAAGAATCAGGTTCATAAATATCGCCCAATCTGATGCAATGGTAGACAGGGATAAAACTACGTTTCCTAGAATGGAAGAATACATATTTTATATTTTCTTTTCTTGTATTTTTGTTTAAGTGGCAATGGTGAGCTGATGGTGGTGTTGCTTCTCTGCATGTGATCAGTGTGAACATTCAGGTGCTTTCCATGTAACATTTATGAACCACAAATGCAAAGTTGCCATTTGAATTCAGTCAGAATTAAATTTTGCAGAGTGATGTCAGCTGGTCTCTCAGGTGGAATGCTGGCTCTGGTTCCCACTCCCAGGTGCAAGCAGGCAGCGTGACCAGACTGTCAGGTGTCCTCAGGCAGCATGTCAAGGGACAACTTTGTGGCCTGGGGGACACCCGAGTGACAGCAGAGGACTGCTGTCTGGTGTTTTGTACCCTTTTCTTTTCAGATGTTGTCCTCTTTTTTGTACCAATCCAGCTGGGAGACCCTCAATCAATGCTGGAGTGTGATTGAAGTACCTCTCTTTTGTGACTCTTGTACAGCTTAATGTGCAATAAACAAAAGTTCTATCTGTCTTCAGTGTTAAGTTGTAAAGTTTCTGGCTACTCAAATATCTCTGTCCAAGTGGGAACACACTCAGGGTTTCTGGTACAAGAGGCTGAGCTGTGAACCCACCTTACCTGCAAGAAAATGCTAATAAAAGGATGTCAACTTTGGAGAAAGCAGAACCTGAACAACATGAATTAATCTGCTCATCTACCAAGAATCACCTTCACCAGCTATTGATATGAAGTTGAAATGCTCAAACATGAAAATTCCATTTATTTACTTATATGTTTTAAGTGTCACCAACTCTGGTATTTCTTGGTAATTGATGCTGAAGGGGAGTGGATGATGTGTGTGGGGAAAGGGATTGAGATTGGAGGCTGTACAGTGGTGGAGATGTGCTCACCTGGACCCCCAAAGGACACAGGTGTTCAGGTGTCCCTGGGAAACTAAGGGAAATGCAGTCTTAGGTGCTGTTGAATGTCTTTAAGCCCACTACTTCCACTAGGCTTCTGGATGTAGACTTTGGAATGGAGGTGAGGGAAGGTGCCCTCGCAGGCCAGATGTGTACTTTGTCTGCTGATCAGGATGGGCAATGGGAAGGTCTTGATGTCTCGAGCCTTTGGCCCCAGCAAAATCTGAACAGTCTGATGCCACGCTTACTGCCAGCTGCCAGAGGGAGGGTGGCAGGAGGATTCAGCCTCATGCTGGAAAGGGGTATACTGGTTCTTTCTGGAGCTCTTCGCTTCCAGAGAGTTCGAGTTCTGGAGACTGTCTGCACCTGCCTGTCATTTTGAAGACCCTGAGGATGCTTCCATGAGACAAAGGGCCCTGGGAAAGGCTTCATACAGGCAGTGCTGCTAAGACAATGATAGCTTAGGACTGTGAAGCATAGGATGCTTATACTGTCTTAAACGATATCTGAGACTTTTTAAGAAATTTTGTGGCTGGGAAAACCAAAGTCAGAGGCATTTGGTGACAAAGTTCAGTGAGTCAGTGATAATTTCTTCAGTTTCCTGATTCCCATTCTAGTGCTCTTTTCACCATTGTAGTTACAGGTTCAAAACCACCAGTGCTCTGTGGAAGAAAGATGTGGCAGTCTGCTCCTTAAAGATCAGAGCTCTGGGAACAATTCTGCTCTGTCCTCTAGGCTTTCTGTGGGTCACAACTGATTCTACAGCAATGGGTTGTTTTATGCTTGTTTGTTTTTAAGGAGCTCAGTGGTACTGCAGCTAAGCACTTCACCACTAACCCAAAGGTCTGTGGTTTGAACCCATCAGTTGCTCCACAGGAGAAACGTCTGCTTCTGTCAAAATTACATCCTTAGAAACTTCATGGGGCAGCTCTACTCTATCCTATAGGTTCCCTGTGAGTTGGAATAAACTCCACAGCAAGAGGGAGTTTTTACTGTATCTATGGGGAGCAGTGATGGTTCAGTGGTAGAATTCTCACTTTCTATGTGGAAAGCCTGGGTTTGGGCCCCACCCATGTACCTCAAGTGTAGCTACCACCTTTTTCGGTGGAGGCTTGCATGTCGCTGTGATGCTGAGCAGATGTCAGTAAAGCTTCCTAACTAAGGTGAACTAAGAATAAAGGTCTGGCAACTTCCTTCTTAAAGATTATCTGGTGGAAGCCCGTGAGTCACAGTGGCCCAGTCTCACTGTGTGCAAGGCTGCAGTGAGGCCAGAGCTGACTAAGCTCCGATTGACCACACACTACATCTGCCTTCAGAACTGAGATTTATTTTTCAGGTAGGTGCTAAGCAGAGTGTCATTCCCTGAAAGTTCTGGAGAAGAGGGATTCCTTCTCGTTGGAGGTGGTGGGTATTGATTGAACCTGTTCACTGCATGGTTCCTTCTCTGTGTGGCTTCCATCAGAACTGAGGTGTTGTGTCTCTGAGGAGGAACACAGAGGCATTTGTGAATGTGGCTGACATGCCCTTGGAGACTTCAGATGGCTTCCTGTAATAGAGCTTATCCGTTTTGTAATTCTTGAACCATCCCCTTTGAGACCTAGATTTTAATATGGAAACCCTCTGATGTGGTTAAATTATCAAGTTTTTCTTGTACTGAACCTAGGGGGCCCTGGGCAACCCCAAGGAATGCAACCCCCAGGCAAGGTGCTGCCTCCACGCCGGCTCCCCTCTGGACCATCACTGCCACTTTCATCCTCTTCCTCCTCCACTTCCTCCTCCTGTTCTTCCTCCTCGGCTCCTCCTCGGCTGGTTGGCCCTACCACCCACGGAGATGCACCCTCCAGCAGCAAATCCCTGGCAGAGGCCCAGCCACCTCCAGCTGCTGCACCACAGAAGCCCCAGCCTCACCCACAGCTCAAGTAAGAGACTCAGGCATGGGCTCAGCTGCTAGAGAGCACCTTCAGCCTCCTCCTCCAGATATGTGTGTGGTTTTCCCCATGGGGAGTGTGGTGGGATTGTTTGAGGGTAAGAAGGAGGGGAAGTGAAAGTCGAGGGTCTTGCTTGCAGCTGAGACTCTCCCCTTCCTTTCTGAGAGACATTAAGGCACAGTCGTTCTTGCACCAGCTTTCCTAAGCAAAGCAACTTAAGGTTTTTTGTTTCTACCCTGACTCCCACTCTTTGTTCCACTCCTTGTCTCTCTCTCCTCTTCCCCCCAAACCCTTTCCTGCCTCTGACTCACAGATGAGGGTGTGCAATCAGCAAGGCTTCCAGAAAGAAAAGGGGGAAGCAGTTAAATCCATTTTAACTTTCAGCTATGTCCAAAGGTCAGAGGTCAGCCTCCAGTGCAGGTCTCAGAGGTACCCAGATCCACTGAAGAGCTCTAGCTCCTCCACCTCCACTCCAGCAGTAGCCCCACAATCACCAATGCACTGCCACCTGACAGTTCTCTGTCATTGCAGTTAGTAGACTCAGCTGTGACCTTGGGGTGGAACAGTCACTCTGGGTTGCACAGTCACGCCCCACATGATGAGAAGATCATCCAGCCCCTTGGCTCAGGCCTGCCCTGGTCAGAGGATAGATTTTCAGCTTGTCACTGCCCATAGCCTGAAGGCATTGAGCAGAGCCAGCCTGAACAGCAGACTGGAGATGTGTACCTGGTGCCCAGTGCCTCTGCCGAGGCCAGCATGTACAGGCTTGTCCCCAGGCCTGCCGAAGGCAAGACCTCTGTTCACAGGCTCACTGGTGGGACAGAAACTGCCCATGGTTCTGGAAAAGGGCATTTCCAGGCTTGCACCCAGCATTTAGGGAAGGATTTGGAGTTTCAAGACACCTGAAAAGGATTCTGGAACCAGAGACCATCAGGAAAGAGATATAATAGAAGTCAAGGGAGAGACAAAGTGGGTGTGTGGAGCAGCCTGGAGTTTAGGAGCATCGGGCACTGGCCCACCTCTTGTCTTCACAGCTTTTCTCGCTGAATCACTAGAACTTGAAGAGGAAATAGGTCCCAAAAAATGTGTGATTTGTGTTTTTTTTTTAATTAGAAAATCATCTGTTATATAGACCTGTATGATACCCTGAACCCCACAGAACCTACATTAGGTATCCTCTCCAGAATAGCAATACCAGTGATGCTGAGGTGTTGAGTTTGGGCCAAGTCTAAAGGTTCTCTTGGAATCATAAGGGCAGACTAGTACGAGCTATCATCTTCCTAGACATCTGCATTCATTGACAGCAATCTGAATTCCAGAGATGCGTGTGTCTAAGGTCAAGAGTTCTGCCACCAGATGCTTTGCTGGAGAAGGAGGAACCATCTCCTCCTTTACCAGTCAAATTTGATTTGATGGTACACACACACACACAATAAAAATAAAATACATATTTTTTTTTTTTTAAAAAGAGTTCTGTGGATGTGGAAGAAGCAAGACTTTGAGCCAGGTCTTCAGAGCTTGATAGCTGGTGGAAAGAGTGCCCAACCCAGTTCTGCTCATTGCTACATTTCATTAGAGGAGAAAGGTGTGATTTTTGGATTGGTACTGTCCACGTTGGGCCTCTAAACGCCAGCCTTCATTCTCTTAGCATTAAGTAAAATAAATGATACCTGAGTCAACCCTTCTTCCTCTTTCTTTCTCCCCACACCCTGGTTCCCAGTACCCCCATCCCTTCCTGTGTGGGCAGCTCTGAAAGGGGGGGGGGTCCTCCCGTGTCCTGGGCGTGTTGCCCCTGTCAACAGTGGGCTTTCCTGTCACTCTGGCCACTTGGGGTGGGAGTGGGGCCTCTGGTCGTGTACCCTCTCACCAACAGGAGCAGCACTCTCTTATGTTCTCTCTGGTTTTTTATCTTCAAGCAAGTCGCAGTCCCTGACAAATGCCTTCAGTTTCTCTGAGTCCTCCTTCTTCCGGTCTTCAGCCAATGAGGATGAAGCCAAAGCAGAAACCATCCGGAGCTTGAGGAAGTCCTTTGCCAGCCTCTTTTCAGATTAGCCTCGCTGCTCGACAAGGAAAGAAACCAGCGACATTTGCCGGCAGTGAGACACGTGGTGGATATTCGTGGCTGTGACATTTGTGGCCCTTCTCTGCCCCATTGTGCTCAGTGATGTGCAGCTCAGAAAGGACTGTGACTGCCTCGGGCAGGTGCCTGCCTGGCCTCTGCCATCACAGAGGAAAGCAACACTTTTCCCTAGTCACGAAAGCTTCCTTCTGAGGTCCTTATTAGCTGTGAGTTTAGTGGCCTTATTGTGATAATGCCATCATGTCTTATTCTTCCCTGTGAACCTGGGATCACCTTAGATGGGGACTCCTGGTAGCTTAAACTAGCTCAGATGCAGTGCTCAGCATGCCCACTCCCCTTTAGTCAGCGCTGTGGGTCTGAGGAGTAGAAACCCACCCACAAGTACTCTTGACTTTTAAGTTTTGCCAACTTGGGTCCCTTGTCATACCTGTTTAACTGTTAAAACAAATCTACCTAACACCCAAGATTCCCAGACTGCTGTCATGGTGAAGCACCTGGTTTTTCTATCCTGTCATTGTATCTGCTGATGTTCCAGAGCATGAGTACCTGCTGTTCCCAGTGCCCTCCGGGACCAGGTCTCACTCATGTGCTGCAATCACCTGGAGCTGCATAGCTAGTCATAGAGGCGTGTGCATGCCACTGTCACAGTAGTATGCTGAGTTCTGTGTGCACTTCCAAATAAATGTTCAGACCATTGGTGTAATAAAACAGCAGCATTAACCAGCACTGGACTTCAGCTGTGAGGTCTCCCAGAGGCCACTCTTTTGGCTGAGAAGCTGTGTGTGAAGAATAAATGGGTGTGCATTTGTGAAGGCAGGGCTGTGAAAAGAGGAGAAAAGAACTATTCGTGTCACAAAGGTGCTTGTGTGTGAGTGCAGCTGCAGGTGAATGCTTGGCTTTTCGAGTGGTAGAGGTGGAGTTTAGAGTAGATTTGCCCTTTAGTTACAGTGTACCCTGGGCTTCTGATGCCTCCCACAAACAAGTCACTACTGGACATCACTCAGCAGTTCAGCATTTCTACTGATTTGACTGAATCTATAGAACAAACATGATTTACTAGCCGCCAAGCTAGACCTTACTTTTCTGATCCACCAAGCTCCTCAATCAAAGCTTCCCCTCATCTGGCCCCAAGCCTGCTGCACAGTCTTCAGTAGGAGTAGCTCCAGGGGACTTCCTTCTGGCCTCCCCAGGGCTCTTGGGTACTCAAGATTATCTTACCTAAGACCATATATAAAAAGTAGTAAAGATAGATACCAAGTCTGTATATATGCAAATCTGATCAAAACTGTATACGGATATGTTGTCTTACATTTCCCACCCTTTCTATTAACCAAACTCATTCAGATGCTGCCATTTTCCTATCTCTCCTCACAAGTAGAAGACCCTGAGAGGTCAGACAATAAGTGTCTCTTTTGCCAGAGTCTCCTTTCTAACCAAGTCCATGTTTTCAGGGTTCAAAGATCTAAAACTGTGACTCCTCACACTTAAAAAGTAAAAGCTCAAGTTGAGTTCTACCTTGGCGTGGCTATACCCTTCCCACTGCATGCACATTCTAGGGAATAAACTAACCAATAAAACAAAAGGGTGGGAATGCCTAGACTTGAGGTACTTGGTCTTCAAGGTTCCTCTGTCCCTAACCAAGGGCTTACCACATAAAATCCCTTACATCAAATATGGCATAATGGAATGCCTTCATTTGGTTAAAAAAGTTTCTTGAACACAAACTTGGACCATGAGCTTTATCTTCAAGTCCAAGAAACCACTACCAATTCTTGTATTTCAGACACTGTCCTGAACACTCAACATACATCATTTCTCACAACAACCTTTTGTGGTGGATGCAGTCATCTCACAGATGAGGAAACAGATACACCAAGGTTCATGATCTTGCACTGGGTTGCCCAGCTGGTAAGTGATAGAGCTGAAACTTGAACTTGGGCAGTAGCAGAACTCAGCCTGAACTGCTTTGCTGTATGTATGATTTAATCTGGCAATAAGATAGAATTTTACCCAGCATGATATCAAAATAAGAGATGCACACCTTCTTCATGTCTTTGCCCACTGTGTTCCTTCTCTGTCCCTTGGCCTCAAAAAAGAAGAGCGGGAAGGTTAGGGACTTGGTAGCAGTGTTACCCTTGTCCCAAGAGTTGTGAGTAACAAACACATGTATCTTATTCTGATCAAATATAATTCAGGTTCTTGAAATAATGACTCATTCTTCCACATGTGATGTCACACCAAAAACCACAAGTGGCATATTTAGAGAGTAAGTCAGCCTGGAACTTCTGGGGCAACAAAAAGGAGGGCATTTGCCATCGGTCATGCAGTTCCCAGTTTAAAGGACACATGGACTCTATCCAGCCCTTCATAGTGAGGTGGGGCTGGTGTGGGGGAGTTCCACTCAGAAGCAGCCTTCTTGCAAAGACTGGAAATCAGCCACTCACAACAATCAATATTTGGTGAAAATCTTGATAAGAAAATCTAAAGCTGGGGTCTCCGAAAGGCTGGTGACGGGCCACCGTAGATCCTGAAACCTTTGGCTACAGACCAGTTGCAACCACAGTGCTTGTATTTCTGAAGCTTATGGCATCCCCTTCCTGTCTTCTAACCCCATGTTAATAGAAATAGATTACCTAGAACTCAAAATCTTTGAGTGATGGTATAGGGTTAATTAATTCTGGTTTTCTGTTTGTTTCTTCACGACTCTTTATGGTAGACTAATTTCAATACATTTATTACAGAAGAGTTCCTGGGTGGCAGATACAATTAAGGATTCCATTACTAACTGAGTATGTTCAGAAACACCATGGAAGCAAGGCCTGTGATTTTTTTCCCCCCTAAAACGCCAGGCATTTGAAAACCCTCTGCAGCACATGGGACCACTATGAGGTGGAGTCAGCGTGAGGACCACTGGGCCAGTTAGGGCTGTTCTGGCAAAATATACAGACCATGTAACAGAAGTATAAACATACAAACATAGAAGACAGTGCTAAATCCCATAGGAGAAAAGTGGTTACAGTGTTACCGTAGGGAGGAACTCAGTTTGGTGGGTATTTGATAGAAGGTATGGGAAGCAGAATTCTTCCACATTATTAGTATACAACCCTTTCAGGGAGCAATCTGGCAATACCTGATGCACCCAATCTATTCTTAATTCATAACTTGTCAAGCCACTAGTGGAAAAGTTGACAGTTCAAATCCATCATTGGCTCTGAAGGAGAAAGCTCCCTTTAAGACAAAGAGTTTCAGAAACTCAATGGAAGGTTGCCATTATCCAGAATGAGCTTATTGACAGTGAGTTGGGTTTTTCCCCCTTGGCTTATAATCTAAACAAGTTTCAGCTCTGGTTCTAGACTGTAAAGAAAGGCCTGCTGATCTACTTCTGAAAATCAGTGAGTCAGGGTTCAATCCTCAACTTATATGCATAAGTTGGTTATCATCAGCTCAGCCACCCCATTCTGGAATCTGCTAAACAATATTGGCTCCAGCACTGTGTGTGAAAACATAGAAATAACTAAGTAACTCTCACAAACATTTAAGACATAAATTGTGATATTTTTCCCCAATAAGTGGCATACTACCGAGGAATGTGAGGAGTCTAGTTAAGCTGGTGATACCCATGGGTCTAGATATGAATAAGAGATAGTCAAGTGGATGATGGAGTCCAGCACACTTGCAGTGAGAACACTGCTCCAAGAGATGGCAAGCTAGCAGGGTGGGGAGAACATTCAAGCTGGAGGGAATGTTATAATTGTGGAGAATTAAAAGCTGCTGAATGTTGCAGCTGAGAAGTTTCATTTACATTTCTTTTCATTTTACAGATGAGAAAAGCAATTGTTAGGTACTGCCTAGTCCACTACAGCTCATTGAGACCATATTAACAATGATGTAGATCTTACCCTGTCCCACCCATATGATCTCTGCCACGCTCAAGCCTGTTTTCAGAGTCATTGTGCCAGTCGAGTTCCCTGAGTGTAATCCTCTTTCACAGACCCTGTACCCTTCTTTCCCAGTATGACATCTTTTCCCAAAGACTAGCCCCTCATGGTAACATGTTCAAAATACATGAGACGAAGTTTCATCATCATTGCCTCAACAAGAACTCTGATTGCATTTCCTCCAACACAGACTTGTTTGTTCCTTTGGCAGTCCCTGGTATATTGAATACTCTTTGCCAATACCACGATTGAATAATTCTTTGGTCTTCCTTGTTAATTGTTAAACTTTCAGATGCATTGAAAGCATCTTAGTCTTTGAAATGATATAGTCTTTAGAACAGTCTTTGACAGCACATTTTCCCAATAAATGAGGTGTTTTGATTTCTTGACTGTTGCTGTCATGGGGTTTGATTGTGGATCCAAGTAAAATTAAATAATTGACAACTTCAATCTTTTCTCCATTATCATGATGCTGCCTATTCGTCTAGTGGGTTTTGTTTTCTTGATGTTTAAATGTAATCTGTATTGAAGATTATAAACTTCGATCTTCTGCAGTAAGTACTTCAAGTCTTCCTCACTTTCTCCAAGCAAGGGTGGATCATTTGTATAAGGTAGATGGTTGGGAGTCTTCCTCCAATCATGATGCCACATTCTTCTTCACAGATAATCCAGCTTCTTGAATTATTTGCTCAGCAAACAGAATGAATGGTGGTGAAGAAAGGATCCAACCCTAACAAACACCTTTCTTTATTTTTAAAAATTCGTCAGTGTCCCTTTGTTCTGTTTGGACAGCTGATAATTTGTTTCATGTGAGCAAAATTAAGTGTTCTGGGATTCCCATTCTTCTCAGTGTTATTTGTAATTTGTTAGGATCCACACAGTCAAATGTCTTTACATAGTAAACAAAACACAAGAAAGCATCTTTGTGGTATCTTTTGCTTTCCATCAAGATCCATCTAACATCATCAATAATATACTTCATTCACCAGCTATTTCTACATCCAGTTTGAATTTCTGGCAGTTCCCTGTCAATATATTATTCTGTTTCTTTAAGAATCTTCAGCAAGATTTTACTTACATGTACTATTAATGATGTTGTTCAGTAGTTTCCACATTCTGTTGGATTGCTTTTTTTTTGAATGAGAATAAATATGGATCTCTTCCAGTCAGTAATCCAGGCGACTGTCCTCCAAATTTCTTGCCATTGACTTGCAATTGACATCCACAGTTTCATCTATTGAAATATGTCAATCGGTCTCCCATAGATTTCTGGGGCCTTATTTGTTTTGCCAATACTTTCATCACAGCTTGAATGTCTTCTTTTGTTGTCATTGGCTCTTGAAAATTTTCAAGTGTTCACCAATTCTTTTTCGGTACTGTGTCTATATTTTCCTTCCATCTTTTTGGTACTTCTTGGATCAATCAAGATTTTAACCATAGCAATATTTAGTATTGCACTTCAAGACTTGAATTTGTTTTTTGGTTCTTTTAGCTTGAGAAATAACATGTTCTTCCCTTTCTGCTTTCTAATTCCAGATCTTTGCAGAAATCATTATAACACTTTGCTTTATCTTCTTAAACTAATCTTTAAAATCTTCTCAGCTATTTCACTTCAGCATTTATTTCCTCTGTTTAAGTCTCTCTACATCCAAGTTTGAGTTTCAGCATCTCTTCTGGCATTTATTTTTGTCCTTTCCTGTCTATGTAATAACCTTTTACTTTCTTCATTGAGAATGTCTTTGATGTTATCCTACAACTTATCTGGTCTTCGATCATTAGTGTTGAATGCATCAAATCTATTCTTCATATTTTTTTAAAATTTAGTTGGGTCAAGGTCATGTGACTTATATTTTGGTTCTTTTACACTTCTTTTCATTTTCCTCAGCTTCAATATCAACTTGCACAGAAGTAATTGCTGTTCCATACTCAACCTTGTTTGACTGTTGGTAATTGAGCTTCTCAATTGACTGTTTCCACAGATAAGTCTATATGATTCCTGCTTAATCTATTGGGTGATGTTGTTGTGTTGTGGTTTTTGTAATGCTGTTTGTAATGATTAAATCATTCATCATACAAAATTCTATCATTTCATCTCCAGCCTAATTTTTGTCACCAACTCCATATTTTCCAACTATCAGTCCTTCTTTGTTTTCAACTTTGCATTCCAGTCACTAATTATTATTAGTGCTTCTTGACTGTATGTTTGATCCATTTCAGACTGCAGGAGTTGGTAGAAATCCTCAATTTCTTCATCTTTTGCTCTAGTGGTATGTATATTTGAATAACAGTCATTTTAAAAGGCCTTCCTTGTATTGTTGTTAAGTACCTTCAAGTCGGAACCAACCATAACTTACCCTCCAGCAGGTTGTCAGATTCAGATAATCACATGTGAGGAGATTATCCATCCTTCTCTGGCAAAGCAGCTGGTGGGTTTGAACCGTATGCCTTTGGGATGGCAGCATGGATTCTTACCACTAGGCTACCAGAGCTGTCTTCCTTGTATGCAATATGGAAATTATTCCATCACTCACAGCAGTGTTCATCAGGATTGATCTTGAAAATGGAGGCCAGGCGATTTAGGAAGCTTGTTGAAGCCATGAAAAAAGCTAGTAATGAGGCTCAATCCTAAGTGCCTGATGGGTCTTTTAGAATGTTGTTCTTTGTGAGGGAAATCAAATGGGTTTAATTTCCAGGACCATGACTGAGAGGGAAAGACAAGCAAACCTTCCACTGAAGCCTGAGAGTGAAAAACCCCAAACTAGGGCTTTTCCCAGACCGGGCGCGACTCCAAGCAACTCACACCAGATCCACTCGCTGCAATCACAAGAGGCTTTATTGATGAAGCTTCGGGATGACTTGTATCTCACGCAGGAGACGGGAAAGTCGACCCCGAGCCCAAAAAAGCAAGGGAATGTATACAAGGTCTAGGGGTTCTTTGGCGTGGGATTAGCTCATTGGCACTTTAGAAAAGGAGAAGTTCAATTTTAGGTCAGTTACCTGCTGCTGACGTTAGTTAAAATATGGTTTTTGCCAGTAATTGTTTGTTCAGTTTGTGGTCAGCTAGTTCCTGGAACACAAACATTCACACAAGATCAAAGGTATAGGTTCTTACAATACTTGGGTGTGGGGACATTGTTTAAAAAATTTTCCTTTCATTCCCCACTTCTTTTAGTACAAGGTTCTAATCATAAAACCAAGAATCTCTGGAGGCAGTATCATTGCAGTCAGGTTCTCTCATATTTTTATATTATTGTCTTAGAACTATTAATTGAACAGTACTGATGTGATCTTTAACAAAGGTAACAAGCTTATTTATAAGACAAGGCCCAACTAGTAACAATATAAACAAGAGTATTAAAGGACCTATAAGGGTAGATACAAGAGTAGTTAACCCTGGAGATTTATAAAATAAGCTCTTAAACCATGTTTGCTGAGATTCTCGGTCTTGTTTTCTTTTGTCTAACCTTTCCCTTAGCTTTTGCATGGTGTCTTCTATTACTCCTGAATGGTCAATATAAAAGCAACATTCTTCTTTTAGTGTGGCACAGAGACCCCCGTCTTTGAGGAACGATAAGTCTAGTCCTCTCCTATTCTGTAAGGTTACCTCAGATAAGGAGGTCAGGGATTCTTTTAGTGGAGTAATTGATGATTCTAAAGCCCGAAGATTCTCATCTATGGCTGTTTTTAACTCATGGTATTGTTTTTGCCCATTGACAAGTGCTGAAGTCCCTGTACCTATTCCTGCAGCTATTCCTCCTATTCCTAATAAGACTGCTAAGGTCATAGTAATAGGTACTCTGCGAAAATGGTGCTCAGGTGCATGATCAAATTCATTAACAAATTCATCATCAGGGTGATAGTATACCTGGGGCATCAGATAAATTAATACATAGTAATCAGAGGTAGAATAAAAAACAGCTGAAGAGACACACGGGGTTAATCCAGTATTGCAGGCCCACCAATATTCAGTACTGGGAACTAAGTATCCCTTAGAGAGGGGAACTTGGGTAGTGGTGTTACATAATGAGCGGAGATTGCTAGGAGGAGGGTTCCTGATACCGGTTCCAGTTCCTGAAACTTCAGTTAGAGTTAACTTTGTCTCAGAGTCCCAAGTGCAGTTATTATGTTCAGTGGAGTTTTTATATGTTCCTGCCACTGCGATACCTTCATAGTAAGGTGGGTTGGTGGCTAAACATAACCAATAAGAATCAGTGATTTGGGGGTTGGTATTATTTAGGGCACTAAAAGCTCTTTTAATTAGATTGAGGAGACGGTCCCTTGTAGAGGGCGGGTTGTTTT
>NW_006399916.1:789132-791089 GCF_000299155.1 Elephantulus edwardii
GCTGTAATTTTTTCCTGATGTCTGGAGTAGACTGCCCAATGAAGGCCATAACTACTGCTGCTTTCTGTCCCTCTGACGTGGGGTCAAAGGGAGTGTATCTCCTATAGGCATCCATTAGTCTTTCTAGGAACATGGAGGGGGGTTCGGTAGGTCCTTGAAGGACTTCTCTTACCTTAGCCAAATTAGTGGGGCATCGCGCAGCCCCTCTGAGACCTGCTACGAGAGCCCAGCGGTAAGCGGATAGCTGCTCCCTACCTTCAGCAGTGTTATAATCCCAGTTGGGGCAAACGAGAGGAAATCCCGCATCCATGGCAGCAGGAGTCTGGACGGGTTGTCCTGCAGCATCTCGTACGTTTTTCCTGGCTTCCGTCCGAATTCTCTCTCGCTCCTCAGTAGTGAAGAGGACCTGGAGAAGTTGCTGGCAATCATCCCAGGTGGGTTGGTGAGAGAACATTAGCCCTGTGGGGTTATCTGAAAAGGAAAGATGGTTAGTCTTCCAATTATAGAGGTCAGCAGAGGAAAATGGCCAGTACTGGAGGGGTTGGAGTTGTCCTGGCTCTGGGGGCCCTCCGTACGCTCGTAAGGGGAGAGCCACAGTGGAATCTGGGCTCTCCAGACCCCTCTGACTGTGAGTCCCCCGTGCTGGTCCCTGGGGGGCACTCGCAGGGATGGGGGGACCGGGATCAACCTGGCCCTGATATGGGGGAGGATTGTGGCACATCTCAGGCCACTCAGGTGGATTTTTCAATCTCAGGATAAATTTTGAGTGGTGCCAATGGTGCAGCTTCTGGGGCCAGAGGAACTCTGAACTCAGAAGTTCGGGTTTTTAGGGCTAATGCGTGCGGAGGGGTGGTATGTTTCTTCAAAACCCAACGTTTTACCCACGGCAGTGGATTCTGCACTAAATCCTGCCACACGATGATGTATGGCTGTTGGTCAGGATGTGCATTTGGTCCTTCCTGGAAAACAAGATCTTTAACTGCCAAAATGATTGTTAGGTCAAATGCTCCCTCTGGTGGCCAACCGACTCCCAGAGCGGGCCACTCAGTTACAGAAAGTTTGCCAAGGTCTTGTTCTAACGTTAACAGAGAGATTATTAGCCCTGGTTCTTACTTCAGAAAACGGTTTTAAAGTCAGGGATAGGGGTGTCGTCATAGTCTGTCCTATATTAGTCGCCCACAGAACACAGCAGACACTCACAAGAAATACAAGACACACAAGAAGCTCTCTTCACGACAACTAATTGAAAGCTGCTTCAGACAGGAGAGCCCTCCGGGCCCCTCCTCTCCAGCGGGACACTCTAAGTCCCTCAGACGGACCAGAGACTATTAAAGCCTCTGGATCCGTATTCCACTTAAAGGGACATCTCCCTAGGGCTGTGACTTGTGGTTTTTCAAGCACGTCTGCTTTCCCCACAGTTGTCCAGCTCTAGCGGGCACACGACAGCCACAAACTGAAAGTATGATGAAAATAAAACAGACTTACGAACACACAGGTTTGGCAGCGCCGCACAGACAAAGAAATTTTAGAGGATCCTCTTACCTCCAAGTGGCTGACTGGCGGGTTGCGGGGGTGGCTGCTCGATCCCGGACGACCCCCAAATGAAAGACCCCAAACTAGGGCTTTTCCCAGACTGGGCGTGACCCCGAGCAACTCACACCAGATCCACTCACTGCAATCACAAGAGGCTTTATTGATGAAGCTTCGGGATGACTTGTATCTCATGCAGGAGACGGGAAAGTCGACCCCGAGCCCAAAAAAGCAAGGGAATGTATACAAGGTCTAGGGGTTCTTTGGCGTGGAATTAGCTCATTGGCTCTTTGGAAAAGGAGAAGTTCAATTTTAGGTCAGTTACCTGCTGCTGACGTTAGTTAAAATATGGTTTTTGCCAGTAATTGTTTGTTCAGTTTGTGGTCAGCTAGTTCCTGGAACACAAACATTCACACAAGATCAAAGG
>NW_006399916.1:792124-809836 GCF_000299155.1 Elephantulus edwardii
CACCGACAAAGGAGATTAATCAAAACTGACTTTGACAAGCACTGTGGCAATTGGACAATTAAAACAGACATTCAGATCGCAGGGAAGAAGAACAAACTGGGGAGGAGGGTGGAGAGAATGGTGCGGCAATGAAGGAGTGAAAGCCCAGAATCCCTGTGAATGTTCATTGAAACTAATAAAATTTAATAATAATAATAAATTAAAAAAAAGAAAAGGTATGGAGAGATAAGATAAAAAAAAAAATTTTCCTTTCAAGAGGAGACAGGGCCAGGCAGTGGGAAGAGGATGGACTGTGAAATAAAATCTGGCTTTTAGTGACATCTTTTGTAATTATGAATTGACTGACTATATTAGTGTACTTTTCTGTGTCTCAACTTTCTTCTTTCTAAAAAGAAGCACAGCTCACTGACGGACATGGGGATCACTGCCGATGCCTTCACCCCAAGCCCCCTCTCCCCATATCAGGAGTGCCAATATCACAGAGGAGTGAAGAGGAAGTGGGAGGACAGAGGAGGTGGGGGGCCTGTGTTTTCAAGCCAGAGGGGATGGGGAGAAGGAATTGAGCTGGGTGCTAGCAGAGTGGGATGAGGATGAGAATACAATGTGTGCTCTGAAGGGGTGGGCCCCTGGGACCAACACCTGATCTGTTACTTGCATACTCTCATAAACAGTTTGGGGTAAAATACTTGTCTGTCAGATATTGCTCTAAAGCTGAAGACCCAAAGTAAGACAGAGTAGGAAGAAGGATTGGCCATCCATTTCCTAAACAACAGGCCTTCAAGAACCCTATGTACAACAGAGGACACATAGGTTAGTCTAGCAGATATGGCACCAGAAAGTGAGCCTTCTTGTTGAAAATCACAATGGAAGAGGAACAGCTTCAAGCAGAGACACTAGTGATTGGAATATGGCACGGGATAAGTATGAATGTAGAAAAATTGGACATTGTTAAGGAAGAAATAGAACACATAAATAGTGACATCGGTGAAATGAGATGGATTGGCATGAAATATGAATCAATCACATGTTCTACTATGGAGGAAATGAAAAGGTAAGGAAAAATGGGGTCTTACTCATAGTCAAAAAGGCCATTTCTAGGTCCACCTTGAAACCCAATGTTGTGAGTGACAGGATAATATCCAAACACATACAAGGAAGACCTGATACTAACACTATCATTCAAATATATACGCCAACAACCAGAGCCAAAGAGGAGGAAATAGAAGATTTCTACCAACTTTTGCAGTCGGAAATAGATCAAACATACAAACAAAGATGCATTAAAAATAATATATGACTGGCATGCAAAAATTAGGTACAAGGAAGAAGAGTCAGTAGTTTGAAGTGACAGAAATGAGTCTGGAAATAGAATGAGAGAATTTTGTACACAGTGATTTATTCATTGCAAATACATTTTTTATAACCCATTTGTTCTCAAAAAAATGGAACACTTCACAAATTTGTGTGTCATCCTTGTCAGGGGCCATGCTAATCTCTGTATCGTTCCAATTTTAATATATGTGCTGCCAAAGTGAGCACTCAAATACCTTTTATAAGAAACACAAGGCCTTCCCTTCTCTCCCCCTCCCCGCTCCCCCGCAGAGAAGCACCATGTCGGTGCCCACGGCCAAAGTCAGTAAAAAGGAGCTCAACTCCAACCATGACAGGGCCTACGAGACCTCAGAAAAAGAACAGCAGGAAGCAATTGAACATATTGATGAAGTACAAAATGAAATAGACTTAATGAACAAGCCAGTGAGGAGATTTTGAAAGTAGAACAGAAATATAACAAACTCTGCCAACTGTACTTTCAGAAGAGGTCAGAGTTGATTGCCAAAATCTCAAATTTTTAGGTAACAACATTCGTCAACCATCCACAAATGTCTGCATTGCTTGGGGAGGAAGATGAAGAGGCACTGCATTATTTGACCAGAGTTGAAGTGACTGAATTTAAAGATATTAAATCAGGTTACAGAATAGATTTTTATTTTGATGAAAATCCTTACTTCGAAAATAAAATTCTGTCCAAAGAGTTTCATTTGAATGAGAGTGATGATCCATCCTCAAAATCAACTGAAATTAAATGGAAATCTGGAAAGGACTTGACGAAACGTTCAAGTCAAGCGCAGAATAAAGCCAGCAGGAAGAGACAGCATGAAGAACCAGAGAGCTTCTTTACTTGGTTCACTGACCATTCTGATGCTGGTGCAGATGAATTAGGAGAGGTCATAAAGGATGATATTTGGCCAAATCCATTACAGTACTATTTGGTTCCAGATATGGATGATGAAGAAGGAGAAGGAGAAGAAGATGATGGTGACGATGAAGAAGAAGAAGGTTTGAAAGATATTGATGAAGAAGGGGATGAAGATGAAGGGGAAGAAGATGAAGATGATGATGAGGGAGAAGAAGGAAAGGAAGACGAAGGAGAAGATGACTAAGAACACTGATGGATTCCAACCTTTTTTAATTTTCTTCAGTCCCTGGGAGCAAGTTGCAGTCTTCTGTTGTTTTGTTTTGTTTATTTTTTCCTCCCCTCTCTTCTTGTGCTCAGTCACCCCATTCTTGAGGTCTCTTTTCTCTCTTTTACACCATGGTTCTCAACTTTAATTTTTGGGAAAATACCTTGAACAGAATACAGTGGGAAAAGAATCTCTACCCCTTTCTGTTCCAAATTTTTTATCCCTTCCCATCTCAACAGAAATATGGAATCAACACACCACCACCATGCTCTATGAGAAAAAAGAAAAACCTTCTGTTCCCTTCACTCTGCTGGAAGCTGGAGAGTGCTAGGCCCCTGAGTAGTAGTGCATAGAATTCTAGATTTTTTTCCTCTCTCTGTATATTGGGCTCAGAGATTACACTGTGTCCCTATGTGAATATGGACAGTGAGCATTTACCAACATGTATCTGCCTACTTTCTCTTGTTTAAAAAAAGAAGAAGAGAACTTTTAAAAAATGGGGTTATAGAAGGTCAGCAAAGGGTGGGTTTAAGATGTTTGGGTGGGTTAAGTGGGCATTTTGGACAACATGGCTTCTCCTTTGGCATGTTTAATTATGATGTTTAACGGACATCCTTGCAGTTTAAGAGGACACTTTTAAAATAAAATTTTCTCCTAATGATGACTTGAGCCCTGCCACTCGATGGGAGAATCAGCAGAACCTGTAGGATCTTATCTGGAATTGACATTCTCTATTGTAATTTTGTTCCTGTTTATTTTTAAATTATCTTTTTTGGTTCACTGGAAAGAAAAGATGATGCTCAGTTTTAAACGTTAAAAGTGTACAAGTTGCTTTGTTACAACAAAACTAAATGTGTAAAAAAACAAAAGAAACACAAATATTGCATAATGCCACGGTTGTAAAGGGGGACTGACTTCAGGGTTGGGGGGAAACAAGGAAGGGATAAATAATGTACACTGAATTGAAACAGATGAGGGAGAGAACTGTTTAGGAGAAATATACAATTAGGTATTATACTTATGACAAGAGTCCAGAATGAAAGCTGCATAGTGGAGTGGACTGGGGGGCAGAGGGAATTGTATAACAATGAATTTTTTTTTAAATTAATTAATTTATTTATTTTTACTTTTCAAAGAGAAAAGCAAATTGGAGGAAGGAGTGGTCAGGGAGGAAAGTGTGCAACAAAGAATGAATGGAAATTCAAAATCTCTGTAAACTTTCATTTAAATGAATGAATGAATAAAAATCCAACTTTTCTGTGAAAAAAAAAAGAAACACAAATGATGACTATACACATACATCTCACCTGACGGCCTACACAGGAATCCAATTGTTTACATATATGGGAAAAATCATTGTAGAAGCTCAATATCATTGGTGAAAACCAGGACAGGAGCTAATTATGGATCACATGATCAAGTACTCACATGGAAGTTCAAATTGAAGCTACAGAAAATCAGATCAAAGCCATAAGAACTGAAGTTTGACTTTGAGGCTTTCCCACCTGCATTTAAAGACCATCTCAAGAACAGATTTGAGGCCATGAATACTAATGAGTGAAGACCAGATGAGCTGTGGGAGGATAATCAAGAATATCATCCATGAAGAATGCAAAAGGTCACTATGAAGAGGAATAAGAAAAGGTCAAAATAATGTCAGGAGAGAATGGATATTGCACTACAGCACCGAGAAGCCAAAGCAAAAGGAAGAAATTAAGGAGCTGAACAGAAGATTTCAAAGGGTACTGCGGGAAGACAAAGTATTATCATGAAATGTGCAAAGAGCTGGAGTTGAAAAATCAAAAGGGATGAAATCACTCAGCATTTCTTAAGCTGAAGGAACTAAAGAACAAATTCAAACTTGAGTTGCAATGTTGAATGTTGAATAACCCAAGAAGCATAAAAAAAAAAAAAGATGGAAGGAGTACATAGTCACTGTATCAAAAGAACCAACTGACAGAATAATTTTATGAAACAACATATGATCAAGAGCCTATGTGATGAAGTTCAAGCTGCTCTGAAGGAATTGAGAAAAAAAAACAAGGTCCAAGAAATTGACCAATTGACATATTTGACATATTTCAATAAATATGGACATGCTCACCAGGTTATGCCAAGAAATCTGGATGACAGCCACTTGGCCAACTGTTTCCATTCCAAAGAAAGGTGACCCAACAGAGTGTGGAAACTATCTAACAATATTATTAACGTCACATGCAAGCAAGATCCTGCTGAAAATAATGACTGAAACAGCATATCAACAAAAAACTGAAAGTTTTGCAAGCTGGATTTAGAAGAGGTTGTGGTGCTAGGGATATTATGGTCAATGTCAGATGGATCTTAGCTAAAATCAGAGAGTACCAGAGGAATGTCTATCCGTGTTTCATTGACTTTGCAAAGGCATTTGACTGTGTGGATCACAACAAATTTATGCAAACTCTGAGAAGAATGTGAATTCCCGAACTTCTGATTGTGCTTATGTGAAACATACTTGGACCAGGAGGAAGTCGTATCCTATCTCTGTACCTTTTCAATCTATATTCAGAACTGATCATTCAGGGGACTGGGCTCTACGAGGAGGAATGTGGCATCAGGATTGGAGGAAGACCCCTTAACAATCTGAGTTATGCAGATAATATAGCCCTGCTTGCTGAAACTGAGGAGAACCTGAGGCATTTGCTGCACAAATGCAAGGACTACAGCCTTCAATAGGTATTGAATCTCAACATCAAGAAAACAAAGATTCTCACTACTGGGTCAACTGGCAGCATCATAATGGATAGTGAAGAGATTTAGATTGTTAACAGATGCAGTTTGCTTGGCTCCATAATCAACACTCTAGGTACCAGGAACCAGGAAATCAAAAGATGAATTGCATTGGGAAAATCTGCTGTCACGGACCTCTCTTGAGTACTGGAGAGCAATGATGTCAGTCTAGAGACCAAGGTGAACCTGATCTAGGCTATGGTCTTTGCAATTACTTGCTATGCATCAGAGAGCTGGAAAATGACTAAGGATGATAGAAGAAGCATTGATGCCTTTGAGTTGTGGTGCTAGAAAAGAGTATTGAATATACCATGGACTGCTAGAAAAACAAACAGGTTTGCCCTGGAGAGGCTGAAACCTAGTCTGTTCCTTGGAGACAAGGATTTTGAAACTTTATATGACATGCTTTGGGCATATTGCAAGAAGGGACCAGTCGTTGGAGAGGGAAACCATGCTAGGAAGGGTGGTGGGACAGTGCAGGAGAGGAAGACCCTGGATGGGATGAATTGACTCAGTGAGTGAGATAAAAAGGGTAAATGAGTCACAGACAATGATGTTGGTTCAGAGCTGTTGTGCATAGGATCGCTATAAGTGGCAAGCGGTTCAATGGCATGTAACAACAATAACAATAGTTTTCTGAGGAAGTGCTTTTAAGGATAGTGGGCTAGCTTCTGCTGTCTGACCCTGACAGTGCTTGGCTCATTGGAGGAGGATAGCACCCTCTGTCTCAGAGAGAGGACATCTTTCATGCCTCTACCAGGTACTCAGGTTTAGCAAAGAAAGTACCCATCAGTAAGTACTTCCTTCATCTCTTGCAACCAGGTGGGCTTCTAGGGTGATTTTAGCTAGTCGGATGCCATTTACTAGGTATCTGGCCCTTTACATGAGTCAGCAATGGTGGTTCAGTGGTAGGATTCCCAGCTCCATGCAGGGCACCCCTTCAGATTCTCAGACAGTGTACCTCATGCAGACATTACATCTCAGTGGAGATTTTCATATTGCTGCAACATTGAACGAGGGAGCTCTGGTGTTCTAGTGGTACAGAGCTGGGCTGTCAAGCCACAGACAAGCAGTTCAAATCCACCAACTACTCCTCTGAAGGCAGGTGGGAAAACTTCTCCCATGCAATCACCTCTGTAAACACACTGGTGGATCAGGTTTGAGTTGGTTTCAGTTCAACAGCACACAACAGCAACATAATGTTGAACAAGGAGCCCTGGTCGTGTAACTGATGATGTGTAAGATCAGTAGTTCAAATCTATCATTGACTTTAAAGGAGAAAGATGAAACATTCTGCTCCTTTTAAGATATAGAGCCTCTGAAACTTGATGGAAGGTTGCCCTGACTAGAAACAACTCCCTGACAGTGGGTTTGGCTTTTCTCTTGGTTTATAATGCTGAACAAGTTTCAGCAGTTTCTAGACTAAGCCCGAGAAGAAAGTCCTGGCGATCTACTTCTGAAAAGTACCCAGCAAAAGCCGTAGGGGTCACAATGTCACAGGACTTAGCAGCATCTCAAGTGATTTATACACTATCATGAATGAAAGACCAAATTGATGGTGACTGACCTAGTGGTAAGGAGCTGCATTGCCATCACAAAGGTATACGGTGTTTCTCCTTGGGAGAAAGATGGTCAGTCTCCTCTGTGCGAATTAGTGTTTCTGAAAACCCACTGGCAGCTCAGCAATGCTTTAGTTCCAACTCGACAGCACTCAACAATTGCAAGTCTACTTCAAGTTGAGCTGAGGATAGACAAGTGGAAGGTGGAGGGCATCCCTTTGAAAACCAGGAAAGCAATACTGCTGCTGCCAATTCCACTAGCAATGGGTGCTCAGGCATATCAAGAGCTGATACAGTTGTAGCAGTGACAGCTCAACTTCTGGGAATGGAGTATAATGGAGTTTCAAAATGTGTAATCTGTTTTACAGTGGTGTGGTTTTTCTTAAAATAATTTCCTCGGGAAGGCTAAACATTTATTTCCACAGGCTGGTGCTGTTTATGCTTAGCAAAGAATTGCCTGGATATGTACTAGATGATTTGAGTTTCTTTACCTCTGGCATAATGAGGCACTCTGCATCTTCTCCGGGGTATCCAGACATGGAGGGAGGGAGGGGGAGAGAAAGAGAGAGAGATGCTCTGTGTGCCAGGTGCATTGATTTTTAAAATCCCCCAAATTAAAAATGTGTTTGACAAAAATCTAGGTATCAATATGTAGGATCCAAAACATAATGGGACAGTAAACTAATGAGATAATTCTGTGTGGCTTGTCAACTGCTTCTGAAGGAAAATAACCCAGTAAAAGTGCCCCAGGTCTGTTTTAACAAATTTCTCTCTGAAAGAAATGTCTAACCCCATAGCAGTTAGCAGTTTTAAAAAGTAGAAAATGTATTTCAGTGGTCAAACTCATCCTGTTTGTTACAAAATAAACAATATAAGCATCCAGAAAATTGCCCTAACAGCTTGCTTAGTGTTTCTGCTCTCTCTCTCCTGGTTCCATAAAAGCAGCAGGTGTCCATCCAAAGTAGTCCTGGGGCAACAGAAGGAAGAGTCAGGAGGAGGAGGACTAGACGTGGAAAGTGGGTATTGCTGTCCTGAGCAGCTGTCTCCTTTGCCAAGAGACCAGAAGAACTGAATGGTGCCTGGCTATTCTCTGTCTCTTTTTTCTTTTTAACATTTTGCTGTGATGTGAGTAAAAGTTTACAGAATACTAGTTTCTTGTTCCATAATATACACATATTTCATTTTGTGATATCAATTGGAAACGTTTCAATGTAACAGCAGGCCTCACAATGGAGTCCCTGTTTCCATTCAATCTTTTTCCCACGTCTGAACTTTGTTTTTGGGCAAATGCCACTCTTTGGTTTCACATGGTTGATTTGTTCTTGAGGAATACCTTCTTCACAGATGTTATTGTTCACTTTGTTGTTGTTGTGGTTATGTGCCGTCGAGTCGCCTGCGACTCATAGCGACCCTATGTGCAACAGCCCTAAACTCCGCTCTGTCCTGTGCCAATTGCACTGTCTCTGACACTCCCATCCCAATTATCCCAGTCACTGAATCCATCCACCTCATAGAGAGCCTTCCTCTCCTGTGCTGTCCCTCCACCCTCCCAAGCATGATGTCCCTCTCTAAGGACCGGTCTCTCCTCACAACATGTCCAAAGTATGTTAAACAGAGCCTCAGAATCCTTGCCTCCAAGGAATCACCTGGTTTAACCCTTTCCAGGACAAATCTGTTTGTTTTCCTAGCAGTCCATGGTATTTTCAATACTCTTCTCTAGCACCACAGCTCAAAGGCATCAATTCTCCTTCTATCCTCCTTGGTCATTGTCCAACTCTCTGATGCATAACAGATGATTGGGAAGACCATGGCCTGTATTAGACACACCTTAGTCTCCAAAGAGACACCATTGCTCTTCAGCACTTTGGAGAGGTCCCTAACAGCAGACTCTCCCATGGCAATGCGCCTTTTAATTTCCTGGCTGCTGGTGCCAAGACTGTTGACTGTGTTCACTTTAGAGACCTATTATTTGGCTGAACGGTGATCCTGGGATGTGAATTTAGTTTCAAATTTGAAAAGCATAATCTCAAGGATTCTACCAATCTATCAGAGCAATAAGTTTGGTCTTTTTATCATTTTTAATTTGTACTACATTTCCCACCTACTCTATTTAGGAACCAACATTATTAACATAATCAGAGCAGTCAGTAGTGACAGCCAGGCATGATCTGGCTCTTCCAGTCTCCAAGTCATGTTGCATGTGGTCCTTTAGTCTTTTTGATCAATTATTTATTTGAGTTATTTTGCACTCATCCTTTTTTCTGGATGTGGAGAGACCAATAGTATACCTAGTTACCATTATTGAAGATTCTCTGGAAGAATCCTGATCAAAGGGAAGAGGAATTCAAAACAGAATTTCATATTCTCATGAACTCTAGGGAGCTCTGCTGGCCTAATGGTAAGGAGCTATACTGTCATCCTGAAGACACATACTTTGGATCCACCAGCTGCTTTGTGAGACAAAAATGAACAATTTCTTCTCATGTTATTTATGCCTCTGAAAACCCCTTGAAGGGCCAGCTATGGGTTGATTTTTACTCAATGGGACACACGTACGCACAGCAACATGAACTATAGAGGTTCTAGAGTTATGGAGGCTGTGTGAACCCTCAAAACTATTGTCTTAAGATAATCTTTAACGTTTAAATAATTTAAAAAAAAATATTCTCCTGGAAGGCAGTTTGGTGCTTTCTCAAAAAGCTGAACATAGAAATTCCACATGACCCAACTACTCCACTGCTTGGAATATACCCCGAGAAACTGAGAACTGAGGTACATTATTCACCATCACAAGAACACAGGAACAGCCCAGATATCCAACCACAATCGAATGGATTAAGAAATTATGGTACATTCACACCATGGAATACTACATAGCATGCAGGAGCAATGATTTTGTAAATTACTACCTAATTTGGGAGAGACTGGAGAGCATTACGCTAAGTGAACTAACTCAATCCTATAAGGACAAATACTATATAAAACCATTATTGTAGAATGAGTATGAGAATCCAAGGCAGGGAAGGTGGAAGCAGAGGGGTGAGAATGGGGAGGGGCTGTAATCATAGGGTCCAAAATTTGATGGGTGAGAGTGGTGGAGGAAATGGGAAAGATCTGGTATGAAAAACAATGTATTTAAACCAGTATAAAATTACTAAAAAATTAAATATTCCCTAAAGTCTTATTAGAAACAGATAAATAAAATTAGCTTAGCACTCTTCTAGGTGGTATAGCCCTGGTGTGTCCACTTGCCATACAGAGGTAACTCATGGTTGCTGTGATGCTAACCTCTGTGACACTGATGTGTCAAATGTGTTAATGGTTACCCATGGTGGAGGTCCCAGATTAAAACAAGCTTGGAAGCAGGACTGGTATCCACTTCTGTAATAGTTTGCCTCTGGAAACCCTGTGAACCTGGAGAAAGAATGAAAGTCACACACGTGTTGAGGACTTTCGTTCATAGGGTCTATATGAGTCGCCTACAACTCGAAGGCACTTAACAACAACAACAATTATTATTTAAGAATGTCTGCCTTAAAAATAATGCTCTTTTACAATTAATCCATTTGGGATTAAATTGACAAGAGTAACTAGGAAGGAACTGGGTAGGAACCTTTTTTTATTTTTATTTTTTTGGGGGGGTAAGAACCTTTTGAGCAGGGGAGGGTGCATCGCTTAAAGAAAATCATCAACGACAAAAGGCAGCTCGGAATGACAAAGCAAAATATTACAATGAAATATGCGAGGAGCTAGAGTCAGAAAATCAAAAGGGCCGAACTCGCTCAGCATTTCTTAAGCTCAAGGAACTGAAGAACAAATTCAAACCTAGAGTTGCTATAATCAAAGACGCTTTGCGCAGAATATTAAATGATCCAGGAAGTATTAAAAGAAGATGGAAGGAATATACTGAGGCATTGTATAGAAAGGAATTGGCAGATACAAAAGAATTTAATGAACTAACATATGAGCAAGAGCCTCTGGTGATGAAGGAAGAAGTTCAAGCTGCTTTGAAGGAAATGGTGAAAAATAAGGCCCCAGGAATAGATGGTATACCAATTGAAGTATTTCAGATAACAGATGTTGCCCTGGATGTGCTCACCAAGTTGTGCCAAGAAATCTGGAGAACAACCACTTGGAAGAGATCTATATTTGTTCCCATTCCAAAGAAAGGTGACCCAACTGAGTGTGGAAATTACAGAACAGTGTCACTGATTTCACATGCAAGCAAGATTCTACTGAAGATTATCCAAAAACGATTAGAACAGCACATCAGCAGAGAATTGCCAGAAGTCCAGGCTGGGTTTAGAAGGAGTAGTGGTACTAGGGATATTGTTGCTGATGTTAGATGGATCTTAGCTGAAAGCAGAAAATACCAGAAGAATGTCTATTTGTGTTTCATTGATTATGCAAAGGCATTTGACTGTGTGGATCATAACAAACTGTGGCTGACTCTGAGAAGAATGGGAATCCCAGAACATTTAATTGTGCTAATGCGAAACCTATACTTGGACCAAGAGGCAGTTGTCAAAACAGAGCAGGCTAACACTGCATGGTTTAAAATTGGGAAGGGTGTACGCCAGGGATGCATCCTGTCTCCATACCTTTTCAACATGTATGCAGAGCAGATTATCCGAGAGGCTGGACTCTATGAGGAGAATTGTGGCATCAGGATTGGTGGAAGATCTATTAACAATCTGCGTTATGCAGATGACACAACCCTGCTTGCTGAAACTGAGGAGGACCTCATGCACTTGCTGTGGAGGGTCAAGGACTGCAGCCTTCAGTATGGACTGAGGCTCAATGTCAAGAAGACAAAGATTCTCACCACTTGACCTATTGGCAGCATCAGGATGGATGGCGAAGAGATTGAGATTGTTCACAGCTTCAGTTTGCTCGGCTCCACAGTCAACACTCTTGGCACCAGCAGTCAGGAAATCAAAAAGTGTATTGCGATGGGAAAGTCTGCTGTTAGGGACCTCTCCAAAGTACTCAGGAGCAATGGTGTCTCTCTGGAGACTAAGATGTGCCTGATACAGGCCATGGTCTTTAAAATCGCTTGTTATGCATCAGAGAGTTGGACAATGACTAGGGAGGACAGAAGGAGAGTGGATGCCTTTGAGCTGTGGTGCTGGAGAAGAGTACTGAATGTACCATGGACTGCCAGGAAAACAAACAGATTCATCTTGGAGAGGATTAAGCCAAGCTACTCCTTGGAGGCAAGGATTCTGGGGCTTCATCTGACATACTTTGGACATGTTGCCAGGAGGGACGGGTCCTTGGAGAAGGACATCATGCTTGGGAGGGTGGAGGGACAGTGCAGGAGGGGAAGACCCTCTATGAGATGGATTGATTGGGTGACTGGGGTAATCTGGATGGGTGTGTCAGAGGCAGTGCGGTTGGTGCAGGATAGAGCAGGGTTTAGGGCTGTTGTGCATAGGGTCGCTATGAGTTGCAAAGGACTGGACGGCACATAACAACAACAACAACAACAATGAATTTCACATGTAGAAACTTAAATTGGAATGTTTTTTGCTGTGCATATTCTCCCAACAACAACATAAAAATAAATATATCTAAAAACCTACAAAAATTAGCAGCCTTTTAACTAATTCTCAGGTTACAGGCTACATATAATTCAGAATATTATTTCCCTTCTCATTTATCATAATCATTACCTTTTACATTCAGATAACACCTTATAGGTTATATAACACCTTGCCATTTAAAAGGTGTGTTAACAACTTATAAAGTACTGGTTCAGCAATCATTTCATTTGATCCTCACATTAGTACTGTGAGGCTATCTTCTGGTTTATTTGTGGCAAACAGTTGTTAGTGCTCTGGGCTCTTGCCTTTTCCCTTGACTTAAAAACCTACTGGTCTTAGCTATATGAGCTCTATGAATTCAATCCTTCATTCTTTCTGTTTGAACAGCACCTCATTACTTTTAAAACTTGCTTTCTTGTCTTAAATGGATATCAATGTAGTATACCATGCACGTTGTGCTTATTTACTACTGTAGTATAAACACAAACATTGTGCTGGTCTGTAGTTTCTGTACATGTCTCTTGCTTCATGGTTCCTAATCTGTAGCCTCTCTTCCTTATCAGGGAGATAACCTGGGAGAGAAGAGAGGAGAGAACACTGTACAGCTGTTACTGGACCACACCCCATGTGTAAATAACAGCTCCTCAGGGAACACCTCCCATCTGGTCATTTCAGCCACCTTCATTTTCACATTCATCTTTTTTGATAAGAATCCCCACCCCTTTTCACCTGACTGCTCCAGGCAAATCTGCAGAAAGATATAATGCCCCCTAGTAGTTAGTTCAGTAACCACCTTTTGTTATTCTAGATTTCATTCCCTATCACATCTGCAGGGTTAGTGCCTTCAGGGATTGCTGATGGGGGAAAAAACAACTGGACTTCCTGGATGCACTCTAGAGTTCTTTGGTCATGTTATTAAGTGTTTTTGAGTCTGTTTTGACTCATAGTAACACCTTGAAAGAAAGGAAGACCCTCAATGAGATGCACTGCAGCAATGGGCTCAGGTGTGTTAGAGATGATGAGGATAGCTTAAGACAGGGTTCAGGTCTTAGGTTTGATCATATGGTTGCTATGAATCATACTTGACTCAATAGCACCTAACAACAACAACAACAACAATCCTGTGTACAACAGGAAAAAATCCTATTGCATTCTTCCAATCACTGTTATATTTGCACCCATTTTGTAGCCACTGTGTTAATTCATCTCATTGGCAACCTTCCTATTTTTTCCTGGCCCTCTGCTTAATCAAGCATGATGTCCTCTAGGGACAAGTGTTTGGACTTGAGGTCCAAAAGACATGCCCTACTCCTGTCTCTTCTTTCTTGGTCATGCTAAAGCCCCTCTTTCTGGGCTTTTCTTCTTTCATCGTTTGAAAGACAAAGGACAATTTAGGTCACCCCCTAGGGAAACTTCACTTACATTGGATGAAGATTACACCTCCTGATAACTCACCGATAAATTAAAGTCAGAACTAATTCATAGGTGACCCACAATTGGGTTTCCAAGGCTATGAATCACATAAGAGGAGATGGCATATTTTTCTCTTACAGAGCCAGTGGTATATTTGAACCACCAGAAAGGCTTGGTATTGACAGCACAGTACCCTACAGACTATACCACAAAAGTTCAGTTCCTTCCTGGTAACACATCCTAAATATACAGGATGAATTCCTGCCAGTCTTTCTTCTAATAATAAGTTTGACGGCACTTTTCTAAGTTATGCTTGTTTGTTCTTCTGGCAATCCATGCTATAGTCAATAATCTTTGCCAACACCATAATTCAAAAGTATAAATTCTTCTATCATCTTCCTTATTCATTGTTCAGTTTTCACATGCATATATTGTGTAATATTGAGTCAGGAATGGTTCATAGTTGACCCCCTCAGGTGGGTTTTCAGAGACAACAAATCACATGAGAGGAGACTGTCCATCTTTCAGATGTCCATCTTACAGATGAAGCAGCTGGTAGACTCAAATTGCATGCCTTTGGGTTGGTAGTGAAGTTCCTTACTACTAAGGAGAATCCCATGGTTGTAATGGGATTAGGGAGGGAAATAACATCTCTTATCAGGCATATCCTTGATCTAGCATAATTGGAATTTCTCTTCTTGTGACCTGAAGTTCCCTTTATCCTTCCAAAGATAAAAAGAGAGAGAAGAAAGCACAGAAAGAGGGACATTAGCACAGAAAGAGGGACATTAGCACTACCAAGAATAAAGAGGTAGGAGCAAAACATGTCATTGGACTTGGGATCCCTGCACTGAGAACATCCTAGACCCAGGGGAAGATTGGTACAATATACCTGGAGATCTCCAAGGAATGCCAGGGCTTAGATGTTGAAAGGACACAAAAACTTCATCCAGGGGCAACCAGGGTGGGTGGAGTGGGTGGGAAATCTTCCCTTACAACCAGGGTGGGTGGAGTGGGTGGGAAATCTTCCCTTAGAGTTGGTGCTCTTCATTTAAACTTCTTGCCTCCTAAACTGAGAGCATAGATTTATGTTTGCTTAAGCTGCCCACTTTTGGTATTGCTATTACAGCAGCACTAGATGACTAAGACAGCCCTCAAAGTGACATATTTGCCTTATTGACACTTAAAAGAAATATTTTGCAGCATATTTATCCGGTGCAATAACTCTTTTGATTTCTTGACTTCTACAGACAATGTAAAATTAAATATAAAAGTAAAACTAAATCCTGGACAACTTCAATCTTTTCTCTGCTTATCATGATGTTCTTGTTGTTCCAGTTGTAGAATTTTTGCTTTCCTTATGTTGAGGTGTAACTTATAACCGAAGGTTTTTGGGATGTGCCTTTTTTTCATCAGTTAGTGCTTTCACATCCTCTTCATTTTCAGCAATCAAGTATTTGTCATCTGCATATTGTAGCTTAACGAATCTTCCTCTAATCCATATTTTGCAGTCTCTTATAGTTCAGCTTCTCAGATTATTTATTCAACATACAATTGAAAGCCTAACATCAAGAAAACAAGATTCTCTTGTGACTGAGATATTTCACTCAGCATAATGTCCTCCAGGGTCGCCCATTTTGTATAATATTTCATGAGTTCCTTGTTTTTCAATGCAGCATAGTATTCCATTGTGTGAATATACCAGAGCTTCTCTATCCATTCATTTGGAGATGGGTACTTGGGTTGTTTCCAACTCCTTGCTATTGTGAACAAAGCTGCAATAAACATGGGTGTGCATATATTTCCTTAGGTGGTGGTTATGGTTTCTTTAGGGTATATTCCCAGTAATGGAATTGCTGGATCAAATAGTATTTCACCCTGAAACCCACAGCATCCCTTTTCAGCAGGAAGTAGCTAAGAGAATACGCCATCCCCTTTTTGTTATGAATCAGGGTGAAGTCTCTCTCAGGGAGGAGTGATAGGGAATGGCAAGGGACACACTGACAAAGGAGATTAATCAGAACTGGCTTTGGCAAGCACTTGTGGCAATTGGACAATTAAAACAGACATTGGGTGGGGGGAAAAGAAGAATGAACTGGGGAGGAGGGTGGAGAAAAAAGTGTAACAATGAATGAATGAAAACCCAAAATCTCTGTAAATGTTCATTAAAATGAATAAAATTTAAAAAGAATAAAAAAAATAGTATTTCTATTTGCAACTTTCTGAGAAAGTGCCATACAGCCTTCCAAATATTGCATAGGGCCACTGTTGTAAAACGGGACTGACATTGGGGTTGAGGGAAGACTGAGAAAGAAGGGATAATATGTATACTGCTTTGAAACAGATGAGGGAGAGAACTATTTAAAAGGGATATATGATTATGTATTATTGTCATGACAGGAGTCCAGAATGAAGGCTGTACAGTGGAATGGACTTGGGAGGGGAGGGATTGTATAACAATGAAAGATTTTTCTTTTACTTTTCAAAGAGAAGAATTAATTGGGGGGGGGTAAGGGGGGGTAGGGAAAAAAGTGCAACAATGAATGAATGGAAACTCTAAGTCTCTGTAAACTTTCATTAAAATTAACAAAAAAATAAATTCTCACCACTGGGCTGATGGGCAGCATCATGATAGATAGTTAAGAGATTGAGATTGTTAATAGCTTTAGTTTGCTTGGCTCCACAATCAACACTCTTGGTCCCAGAAATCAGGAAATCAAAAGCCAAATTCCATTCAGAAAGTCTGCTGTCAGAGACCTCTCCAAATTACTGAAAAGCAACTATGTCAGTCTGGAGACTAAAGTGTGCCTGATCCAGGTCATAGTATTTGCAATAGGGATGATAGAAGGAGAGTTGATGCCTTTGAGTTATGGTGCTGGAGAAGAATATTGAATATACCATAGACTGCTAGGAGAACAAACAGTTTCATCCTAGAGAGAGACCAGGCTCCTCATTGGAGGCAAATATACTGAAGCTTTGTCTTATATACTTTGGACATGTGTCTGCAAGGCAGGACGAGTCCTTGGAGAGGGACGTCATGCATGGGAGGGTGGAGAGACAGTACAAGAGAGGGAGACCTTCTTTGGGATGGATGGATTCAGTGACTAGGGCAACAAGGATAGGTGTGTTAGAGACAGTGAGATTGGCATAGGATAGAACAGGCTTTAGGGCTATTGTACATAGGGTCACTATGAGTCGCAAGCAACTCGACAGCACATAACAACAATAACAACACAGTTGAAAAGTCATAGTGAAAAAGGGCTTGTGCCCACGTTCCCGTGTCTTGAGGGCCAGTTTTGCGGGTCTCTCCTTGCCGCGGAGTAGCGGGAGTAAGGTGCAAGCTGCAACGATCAGAATCATGGCAGGACAGGCTTTTAGAAGGTTTCTTCCCCTCTTTGACTGAGTATTGGTGGAACGGAGTGCAGCTGAAACTGTAACAAAGGAGGCATTATGCTTCCAGAAAAATCTCAAGGAAAAGTATTGCAAGCAACAGTAGTAGCTGTTGGATCTGGATCTAAAGGAAAGGGTGGAGAAATTTCAGCCCGTCAGTGTGAAGGTTGGAGACAAATTTCTTCTTCCAGAATATGGGGGCACCAAAGTAGTTATAGATGACAAGGATTATTTCTTACTTAGGGATGGTGACATTCTTGGGAAGTATGTGGACCGAAATAAATCACTATTGAAATGGCATCATGTGAAGCTGCCCATTCCACTGAAGTTCATCTGAAATCTTCCATCATGTAAATAATCTCTATGTCTCTCTTTTGTAATAAACTAATGATATCCAAACTCATATGTACGGTCTCCAAATTTAGTTTTGTTGTACTCATACAAACATTTCCAAATAAAAAAACCCTGTAAATTAAAAGAAAAAAAGTCATAGTGAAAGGATAAAACCCTGATGTACACCTTTCCTGATTTGAAGTCAGAAGATACTTGTTTTGTTCAAACTGCCTCTTGGTGTCT
>NW_006399916.1:810009-817123 GCF_000299155.1 Elephantulus edwardii
TATATATATATATATGTATGTATATATGTTTCCTGCAAATTTTGTCTTCTGAAATGCCTATTCTTCATCATCTCAACTCATTATGAGTCCGAACTAACTCATAGCTGACCCTCCGGTAGGTTTTCAGAGACTGTAAAACAAATGGGAGATTACTCATGTTACCAATAATTTGTTATGATCCATGCACCCTAATACCTTTGCATAATCAATAAAACATGAGTAAACATATTTCTTTTATCCACTGTTTTTAGTAAAAATCGATCTCTATCAAAAATTATATCTTTTACTCAACATTCTCTTCTGAATTCAGCTTTAATTGAGGGCAATACCCTGTCGGTGTGTTGCTGCAGTCATTTTTAAATTATCTTCAGTAAAAATTTACTTGCACGTGACAATTTCAATACTTTCTACCATCTGTTGGATCACATTTCTTTGGAATGAGTATAAATATCTCTTCCAGGTGTTTGTCCATAGCTATCTTCCAAATGTCTTGGCAAAGCCATGTGAATGCTCCCAGCATTGTATCCATTTGTTGAAACAGCTCATTAATATTCTCTCGAGTTTTGTTTTCTACTAAACATCTTCAGTGTAATTTGGCCTTCTTCCTTTAATTTCATCAATTCTTGACCCTCTGCTGCCTATCAAAATGATTTAGCAGTGACCAATTCTTTTTAGTTCAATGTCTATGTATTCTTTCCTTCTTGTTTTGATATTTTATTTGTAATTCATTATTTTGCTTATAGAATTTTTCAATATTGTAGGCCAAGACTTGATATTATTTCCCCTGCAGTTCTTTCAGACAAGCATGCACTTAACTTTTGGTCTTTGCATATTTTGTTATAAGACTTTATTTTCTCCAGCCACCTTTTGAAATCTCCTGGTCAGTTTTCTTATATCACAATTTCTTTTACTCTCTTTAAGTACTCTGTTTAAGAAAACCTTTTCAGTTTTTTCTGACATCCATTTTCATCCTTTGTTGTTAAGGATCTTTTGTTGTCACTTTGTATGATGTCCTTAACACAATGATGCAATGTTACAACTAGGCTAATCTTTGGTCATTGTTGCTCAGTGCATTAAAGCTACTCTTTGTTTTGGTTTGGGTTTGTCGGGGGAGGCGGTTTAGTATTAAAATTTCCAATAAAAATCTATTTATTGAGAACTTTCCAAGATTTAGACTATGAAGGCCTACATTCATTTGTTAACAATACATTCATTTTTCAATTAATTTTACAGCCAAAACTATTTTTTTAAATTGTTTTGAAAATGAAGTACAATGTAATATTTGTTTTATTTATTTTTTGGGGGGTGTGTCTGTCATAAAATCAGATCTGACTGGTACAGGAGGAGATGGTTCCTCCTTCTTCAGCAGAACATCTGGTAGATTCAAACCACACACACCTCTTGGATTGCAGTGCAGCTTCTTGCCAGTAGGCCACCAGAGCTTACCAGTCAAAAATATGAAAATGAAGTTTGAGACATAAAATTATTGTTAGTATAAACAAACTCAAATATTTTCTTGAGATGGTCCCTAGATTCAAGGCTATACCCAAGGTTGTACTATGGCTTGCCTTAATTTTCTTCAACTCCACAAGTGATTTTAATACTATATAACTATTGTGTCTTTGGGATCTGAAGATACCTTTGGTTTGAATATTTAACCCTAGAATAATGAATTTATCAATTTATTTCTGTATTATTACTGTTTTAAAGAGGCTGTTAAAGAAATAAACACTACATTTGGGTGACTTATAAGAACAAACATTAATTTTCTCATTTCAGAGGCTATCAGTCTGGGTGTCTGGTCCATGCTTATTCTAAAGGCTCTTGGGGATGATCCTTCTTTCATTATTAAAAACTTCTGGTAGCCTCAGATGCTCATTGGTTTGCAGCTGCAGTAATCTCTGTTTCATCACCATATGGTGTTTATTGTTCTATATGGCCACCTCTGTCTTCTCTTCTTTTACTACTCATACAATATTAAGAACCTCCCTACTCCAATATTTTAGCATAACTGATAACATCTTCCAGACTCTATTTCCAAACAAAGTTGCATTCATAGACCCCTCTGTCAGGAACTCAGGGTGTCTTTTGTTGTTGTTTATTGCCCTCTGCTCCCCATTGACTCTGACTCACACTGACCCATTCTGTCTATGTACCTGTCTAATCCTGTGCCATCTTCACTATCTCTGTCATGTTTAAATAAAGTTCAACAATTTCAGCATAGTCAACCCTCTTAACACAAGGACTCTCTATCCTTGGACTCAACCAACTGTGGAACAAATCTACTATAGAAAAAGGATGGCTCTGTAAAAGCAATTAACTACAGCAGCAACAACAACAACAACAAAAAAACCAAGTAGTCCAAGCAATCATTCCCCCAAAGGCTTAAGAAACTCAGACTCACTGCCGTGTGATGATCCTCCAGCCAATTTCTAAGAGTAAGTCGAAGGGTAGAAGATTGCCCTGACTTTCTCCCTTGAGCTGCTGACACAGGCTTGGCTCTGCTTGGGTTAGTAACACAGTTGCCTACCATGTAGGCCACCAGTGCTCTCCCAGAGACTAAGAGGGAATGTTAAGTTGCTATTTACATAGCCCTGATATTATATTAGCTATTAGGTTAGTTAAAGAGTTCTGGTGGCTTAGTCCATAGGCTCTTGTGCTGCTAATCCAAAGACCAAGCCTCTCTGGTTTAAATTCACCAGTGACTCCTTGGGAGAAGATTGGCTTGGAAATTGGCTGGAGACTCAGCTATGAATTTGTTCTGAGTTGATAGCAATGAGTTTTGGTTTTTTATAAAAACACTTAAAATATACAGGACGATATACATAGTAACACAAAAATATTATAGCATTTTATGTAAGGGGAGTTAATGTAAGGAAGATAAGCGGAATCCCGGAACTGATCCCCTACGGATGCCAAAGGATGCCTACACAACATTACAGGAGAAAGAGAAGGCCAGAGTATTGTTTCTTCTGAAGATCTATCCCTGTCTTTTGTATCAGCGCTGTCATTCTGCTTTAGACTTCACCTACCTGAGCTTCCTGCCTCTAGTTTCTTGCATGTTTCCGTAAGGTACATTTCTTTTTTTAAAGAAAATTTTTTCTTTTATACTGGTGTACTTATAAAATTCATATACATTGATTTTGCACACCAAATCTTTCTCTTTTCCTTTACCCACCTCTCCTTCCACCCATCAAATTGTGCAACTCTATGATTATATATCCTCATCTCTTTGCTTCCCTCCTTGGATCTTCATACATGTTTTACTAGTTCTCTTTCAATTTCTATAATTATAGATGTGACAAGATAGGAACTCTCATACAATGTTGGTCAGATTGTAAAACGGTACAACCACTCTGGAAGTCAGTTTGATGTTGCTCAAAAAGCTGAACTTAGAAATTCCATATGACTCAGCTATTCCACTGCTTGGAATATACCCCTAGAAAATTAGAACTGAAGCACAAACAGAGATTTGTACACCAATGTTCATAGCAATGTTATTCACCATCACAAGAACATAGAAACTGCCCAAATGTCCAATCTCAATCAAATGGACTGAGATATTATGGTACATTTACATGACTGAATACTATACAGCATGCAGGATGAATAATTTTGAAAATCACTACCTAATTTGGGAGGAACTAGTGAGCATTATGCCAGATGAACTAACTCAGTTCCATAAAACATATTTCTTTTAAAAATCTCTGATCATATCATTACCCTGGTCAAAATCTTTCTATGACTGCCCATGCTCGCTCACTCAGTGGAACCCACACTCCTTAATTTAATGTTTGATACTCTTTAGAATCTAATTTTAATTTATCAGGGAAGCAAGTAATTAAGTGATCAAGGATCAGGGTCAAACAAACTTAGTTTCAGTACTGGTTCTACCACTTGCCAGCTTTTTGACCCTTGATAAATGTCTCTAAGGCTCAGTTTTCTCATCAGTCAAAATTATAATAGTCCGTACCTCACATTATTATTGTAAGTGAGAGAATGCATAGAAAGTTCTAGGTTCAGTACTAACATTATTGATTTTCAACCTTCTTCTCCCCTATTAAATTGCAGCTAATCTGATGCATTAGAAGCAGGAGTAGCATCCACTTTCATAATACCCTATGAACCTGGAGAAAGGACGAAAGTTATACGGATGTCCAGGACTTTTGTTCATAGGGTCACTATGAGTTACCATGACTCCACGGCACTTAACAACACCACCACCAACAGCAGCAGAGAGAGAGAGAGAGAGAGAGAGAGCAGTTGGCATAGTGGACAGAAAGCCATGCTCCTAAGCCAAAGGTGGGTGACTCTACTCCATGGCCCTCAGGCCTGCCTTTAATTGTTTTTGGTGAAACAACTTAACAACAATCTGATGCACAATCCATTGTCCTCAGACTCTTAAAAATTTCTCTCCTATTCCCAAATACAATCCGAATCTTACATGTAATTCAATACCAGTTAAAATAATGTTTATTCCATGAAGCCTTTTGTGTCCACTTTTAATAGTTCGGTGCTTGTTTCTTGCAATCTACTCTATTACTATACTACTTAACAAATTAGAGATTTTTTTTTTTGCAAAGTTAAAACAATATTCATAACATGTATGTAATCAATTCTATCTTTGTTCAATTGCTAATTTTTAGCTATTTGTATTTAACAAAACATATATCAATTCAACAAGTTGTATATTTATTATCCAAAGACATTTTGATTACATTCTTCAAGTTATACCCTCATTCTCTGTATTCTTTCCCAAATTATTCTACCACCATTAACATAAACTCAATGTTCTCTAAGCAAAAATTGCCTCTTTCCTCCTTCCTTCACACCCTGTTAATCATAGTCATTTTTAGTTTCTATATATATTTTTATCACTGGTGGCTTAGTGGTAAGGAATTGTGTTACCAATTCAAAAAAGGTATGCAGTTAGAATCCACCAGTTTTTCCACATAAGAAAGATAGTCTCCTCCCATGCAATTTACTGCCCCTGAAAACCCACTGCAGGATCAGCTATGAGATGGCTCTGAATTGATGGTATACATCAACAACAATATGTGCAATTAACTGTTTTTGAAAATTCACTGGAGTGTCAACTATGAGTTGGTTCTGACGCAATGGTACACTACAACAACAACTGGTGGCCTAGTATTAAGAAGCTGCTCTGCAATCTCAAACACATGCATTCCAATCCAGCTGTTATACAGGGGAAGATGGACAATTTCTTTCTTTGTAATTTACTACCTCTGAAAACCTTCTGGAGGGTCAACTCTGACTCAATGACACATAACAACAACAACAGCTGGTGGCCTACTGGAAAGGAATTGTGTTGCCAACCAGAAGGCATGTGGTTCAAATTCACCAGCTGCTCTACGGAAATAAGATGGGCAATCTCCTTCTTGTCATTTACTGCCTTTGAAACCTTGCTGGAGGGTAAGTTATGAGTCAGTTCCAACTTGATAGTTCACAACAACAACAATGACAACAACAACAACAACAGCAGCATATATTTATGGGAATCTCTGGTGGCCAAGTCAGTGCGGAGTGCACTGCTAACCCAAAGGCGGTCTCTGGTGGTTCAAAGCCACTAGGGACTCCACTGAAGAAACATGAGCAAGTTCCTCCTTTGTGATACATAGTCTTTGAAAAACAGCTGGAAGGTCAGCTGTGAGTTGGTTCCTGCTCAATGGCAGTGAAGGGGTTTTTGTTGGTTTGGGGTGGGTTTTTTTTTATTGTTTAAAATTTTTAATGATTTCAAAGTTTTTTAAAACAGATAAAAACAACAATGGCAACAATAAAATACCAACCCATTTCCATTGGGTATATTACAGTTCACAGTAACACAGAAACATACCAGAAAGGATTCAGAGGCTACAAAACTTCACAGAAGCAAACTGAAATTTTTTTTAAAAAATTTGTGGTTTGGGGATTTTTCTTTTTTGTTTCTTTTTTTGAGATATATTTCTACGATGTTCTGGTGGTGTAGTCTACAGGGAGTTGCAATGCTAACCTTGAAATCACACCTCTCTGGAGGTTTTGAATCCACCAGCTGCTCTGTGAGAGAAAGATGATTAATTTCTCCTCATGCAGTTTACAGCCTCAGAAACCAGTTGAGTTCCACTCAATCTCAACGACTTTGACTGTTTATATGTACTTAAAGAGAGATCGTTTTAAAAATTGAAGTTTTTTAAATATTCTTTTTAAAATTTATTATTAATTTCAATGAAAATTTACAGAGACTTTGGATTTCCATTCATTCATTGTTGCACTTTTCTCCCCTCTCAACCCTCCCCTCCTAGTACACTACCCTCTAGGAAAAGTAAAAGAAAAATTCTTTCATTGTTTTACAATCCCTCCCCCCTGGTCCACTCCACTATACAGCCTTTTAAGCAATTGATAGTCAGCACCAGGCAGCCTTGGGTTAACATTGCATATCTTCACCCACTAGGCCACCAGAGCTCCCTGGGATTTAAAACTAGATAAAGTAATTTATATTGAGAAATTAGGATTATCATTTCCTTGAAATCTCAATTAGATAGACTGATACAGTGTTTACAAAAATAGGCTCAAACATACTCATTGTGAAGATTGTGAAGATGGTGCAGTACGAATAGTGATGTGTTTTTTTTCTATTAAAAAAACCCAGAATTGTTATGACTCAGAGCCAAAGATAGTTTAAGTACCTTACAAACACATTACTAATACATTTTAAAAGAAATAATGATGAGTGACATATATTATAAATTTTAATCATATGAATTGATAAAAATGAGTAAGTAAAATTTATATTGATGTGTATAAGTCTTGGATAAAGACAATGCTACACTTAACAAAGGAAAGCTGGTGCATATTTAATTTAGAATACAATCTATAATACATAATTATCCAAATAGTAATAATATACTGACATTTGTAGAATATACAAGGAAAGTCATAATTTAAATATCACTTAGTGATGGACTAGCAGCAGCAGCAGCAGCAGAATAATGAGATGCTTCCGCAAAATAGACAGCTAGAGGATGCGGGCAGAGAGCAGCACGACATGGGCAGAGAGCAACTAAGGCAGTCTGATGTGCTGAGGATGGATGAGTTGGCAGCTTAACTTCTGTGAACA
>NW_006399916.1:817223-821446 GCF_000299155.1 Elephantulus edwardii
TGCTCCCTCGCCCCTCCGCCCCTGTAGTGGCAACTCCGCGCCAGAGCCACCCCCCTTACCCCCACCACAGTCCCGTGCCCCTGCACTCACTGCCCCTGGCAGGGATGCCACAGTCTTGCACCCCTCAGTGGCACCCCAGGGCCACTAGAGAGTCATTCACACCACACAGAGACCCACCAACATGGTGAGCCACGGACAGTAGGATTTTGAACCAGAACTTTTGTTGCGACAATTCCTTTTGGGCCTACAAGAACACAAAGCCACACTGTGAATCCAGCCATTGCCCAAAGCCACCAGCCAAGCTGTTGTGGGACTAATCTGGTAGGAGAAAGGCCGGAAGGATCCTGACTGGGTTTTCTTGGGCACTGCCAATTGCCTGGGAGAGCAACCGAGGGTGAGCCCACTAGTGGGAAATTAGCTGAGCTCACTTGGGCCACACTGACTGTCCAGGAATAAATGGGCCAGTGGGAAATTTTCCACACTTTTGTGGACACAGCAGATCACCAGGCGTGAGTGGGTGGGTGGGAATTTGACTTTGACATCTCAGTTCCCATTGGACCCAGGACCCTGCTTGGGCAGGGGCTGCTGTGCAAGAGCACCTAGGTAAGTGCCATTGGGCAGGGACCACTGAGTGAAAACCATGGGGTGGGAGACAGACAGTTGGAATTTGAGTAGGGACCCAAATTGTGAGCACACAAGGACAACTCACATATGAGTGAGGTCCCCCAAGTTGTTGACCTGCCCTTGTGATGACCCCACCCCCTCCCCAACTCAATTTGGCTCCACACCTGTACCTACACATCTGGTCAACCAACTTGCCTTTAATCTGGAGCACCTTGACCTGACTTACCTACAAGAGGCTGCTCTCATAGGCTCTGAACAGACATTTCCCTGGACTCAGAAGATCAGAGAAAAACACAAGCCCAATTGATCTCTAGAACATAGTCTTAAGATCAAGAACATAACAATGTCTTGAAAAAAGCAAGCTATCTTACACTCTACACAAGTGCAAAGCAAGGGTGACACAGTATCAATGGATTTCCTGAAGGCAGAAAGTCTGATGGAACTTTCTAACACAGAATTTAAAAGAACAATAATTGAATATTTTCAATGGATGAAAGACAAACTTGAAGAATTACAGGATCCAGGAGGAGCTCAAAAAACACTCCAGAACAATGTAGAAAAAACAAACGAGGCATTGACGGCACTGGAAAAACAAGAAACCACTATCCAAAATATGAGGTCCAATGTTTCAGATGCTGTCAACATGATGGAGGGACACATGAGCAGAGTTGAAGAGATAGAACACAGAACCAGTGAAATAGAAGACAGAATCGTCACCACTGATCTGATTGCAAAAAACAGACTCAAAAAGGAAGGGAAAACAAGAAAACCTAAGAATAATGTGGGACACCATCAATTGAAATAACATGCACATCATTGGAATCCCAGAACAGAAAGAAGCTAGTAAAGGCACTAAAAAGTTGTAGAAGAATTACTAGAGGAAAACTTCCCAGGCATAATGAAGAATGCGGGACTATATATTCAAGAAGCTCAGAGACCACCATATAGACTAGACCCAAAAGAAAAAACACCAAGGCATATCATAGTTAATTTTGCCAGAACCAAAGATAAAGAGAGAATCTTGAAAGCAGTGAGGGAGAAACAATGAGCAACCTATAAGAGAGAATAGATAAGATTAAGTGCCGATTTCTCAGCAGAAACCATGCAAGCAAGAAGAGAGTGAAAGGACATATATCAAACACTCAAAGAACACAAGTGTCAACAAAGAATACTGTACCCAGCAAAATTATCCAACAAATATGAAGGAGAGATCAAGATATTCCCAGAAAAACAGAACCTAAGAGAGTTTGTACAAATAAGGTCAACATTGCAGCAAAGACTCAGAGATGTCCTTCTTAAAGAGGTACGGACCATGCTAAAAGCAGCATGGACCAAAGTAACTAGCAACAACACCAAAAAGAACTCAACAGACAATGATAGCAATAAAACCTTGCCTATCAATAATCGACTGTCAAGGACTTTTGTTCATATGCTGGCTATGAGTTGCCTACAACTCGATGGCACTTAACAACATAGAGAGAGACCAGTTGGCCTAGTGGACCAAAAGCGATGTTACCAAGCCACAGGTGAGTGACTCTAATCTGTGGCCCTACGGCCTGTCTTTAATTGTTTTTGGTAAAACATTCTTCTAGGTCGTATAGCCCTGGTGTGTCCACTTGCTTGTGGTCACTGTGAAGCTGAACACTGTGACACTGATGTGTCAAATGGGATAATGGTTACCTATGGTGGACAGTGTTTGGTGGTGCTCCCTGGGTAAAACAAGCTTGGAAGCAGGAGTGGCATCCACTCCCATAAATAGCTTGCCTTGGGAAATGCTACTAATGTGAAGAAAGGATGAAAGTCACGCAACTGTTGAGGACTTACGCTGATAGGGTCGCTATGAGTTGGCTACAACTAGAAGGCACTTAACAACAACAACAACATCAATAATCACACTGAATGTGAATGGTTTAAATGCACCACTGAAGAGAAAAGAGTAGCATATTGGATAAAAAAAAATCCATGAATATTTTGTCTACAAGAGACACACCTGAAAAATGAAGATAAAGACAGGCTAAAAGTAAAAGCGTGGGGAAAAATATACGAAGCAAATTGCAACCAGAAAAAAGCAGGAGTAGCGATATTGATCTCTGATAAAATAAATGTCAATATAAAAACCATCACAAAGGACAAGGAGGGTCACTACAAATCCTGAAAGGGTCACTAGAACAAGAGGACATGATGATATTAATATCTATGCAACAAATGAAAGACCTGCAAAATACATAAAACAAACATTAACAAAACGGAAAAAAGAAATAGACAGCACTACTATAGTACTTGGAGACTTCAATACACCCCTCTCAAGAAAAGCTAGAACTACCAGAAAGAAACTCAACAAAGATACCGAAGAATTAAACCACACAATAAATCAACTTGACCTCAAAGATATTTATACACAAATACACCTCAAAAGAAGTACAGTATACCGTCTTCTCCAATATGCATGGAACATTTTCCAGAATAGATCATATTCTATGTCACAAGGCAAGCATCAATAAATTCAAAAACAGAAATAATACAAAGCATCTTTTCAGACCATAATGATACAAAATTAGAAATTAATAACAAGAAGATAAAGGAGAAAAAACCATGCATTTGGAAACTGGACAACACTTTTCTTCAACATGACTAGATAATAGAAGAAATGAAAAATTAAATTAAAAAGTATCTTGGAAAAAAAATCACAGTGAAAACACCACTTACCAAAACCTCTGGGAAACACTCAAAGTAATAATCAGAGGTCAATTTATAGCAGTAAGCAAACAGAACAAAAGGTAGGAAAAATTGACCATCGATGCTCTAAACCAACATCTCCAGCAAATTGAAAAATAACAGCAAGAAAAGCCAACACCCTCTAAAAAACCTGAAATTACAAAAATGAGAGCAGAAATAAATAGTATAGAAAACTGAAAAAGAATTGAAACTATCAATGAAAGTAGGCGTTGGTCCTTTGAAAAGGTCAATAAAATCGACAAACCATTAGCAAAACTCACAAGAGAAAAGAAGGAGAAGACACGAATAATCCATATAAGAAATTAATCAGGCAACATCACAACAGATCCAGCTAAACTCAAACAAATATTAAACCCTAGATGAAATGGACAAATACTTAGAAATGCACAGCCTACCTAAACTGACACAAACAGAAATTGAACATCTCAACAGACCCATTACAAAAGAAGAAAATGAAAAGGTAATACAACAACTTCCAACCAAAAATGGTTTTACAAGTGAATTTTATCAAACATTCAGAGAAGAACTGTCACCAATTCTACATAAACTATTTCAGAAAATAGAAAAATATGATATTATATTCTCCCAGACTCATTCTATGAAGCAAACATATCCTTCACACCAAAGCCAGGAAAGGACACCACCAAAATAGAAAGCTATAGGCCAATATTTCTTATGAACATAGATGCAAAAATCTTGAATAAAATACTGGCCAATAGAATCCAATGATACATCAAGGAATTAATTCATTATGACCAAGTGGGATTCATAACAGGTAAGCAAGGATGGTTCAACATAAGAAAAACAATTAATGTAATTCATCACATTGTTGTTGTTGTTATGTGCTGTCGAGTCACTTGTGA
>NW_006399916.1:821859-822805 GCF_000299155.1 Elephantulus edwardii
CATCAACTCTCCTTCTATCATCCACAGTCATTGTCCAGCTTTTCGATGCATAACAAGTGATTGCATAAGACCATAGCCTGTATCAGATGCACCTTTGTCTCCAGAGTGGCACCATTGCTCTTCAGTACCCTGGACAGGTCCCTAACAGTAGACTTTCCCATCGCAATACGTCTTTTGATTTCCTGGCTACTGGTGCTGAGAGTGGTGACCAAGGAGCAAAGCTGACTAAAGTTGTTAACAATCTCAATCTCTACCATCCATCTTGATGCTGCCAATTGGTCCAGTGGTGAGAATCTTTGTCTTCTTGACATTGAGTCTCAATCCATACTGAAGGCTGCAGTCCTTGACTCTGCAGCAAGCATTTCATGTCATCCTCAGTTTCAGCAAGCAGAGTTGTGTCATCTACATAACTTCTCGTCATAGAGCCCAGCCTCTCAGATAATCTGTTCTGCATACAGGTTGAAAAGGTATGGAGATAGGACACATCCCTCGCATACACCTTTCCCAATAGCAAAGAAGAAGAACCACATGATCTTATCAATTGATGCAGAAAAAGCCTTTGAAAAAAATCCAGCACCCCTTCCTGATTAAAACACTCAACAAAATGGGATTGGAGGGAAATTTCTTCAACATACTAAAAAGTATTTATGCAAACTCGAGAGCCTACATTGTTCTCAAGGGAGAGAGGTTAAAGGCATTCCCTATAAGAACAGGAACTAGGCAAGGATGCCCACTATCACCTCCCTTATTCAAGAATCACCTCCCTTATTCAGTATTGTATTGGACGTCTTAGCGATAGGAATAAGACAAGAGAAGGAAATAAGAGGTATCCAAATTGGCAAAGAGGAGGTAAAATTATCTCTCTACACAGATGATATGATTTAGAAAACCCTAAACACTCAGCAAGAAAACTATTGAACATAGATAGTTGACCAATTTAGCAAAG
>NW_006399916.1:842390-843120 GCF_000299155.1 Elephantulus edwardii
CACAGGACAGAGCGGAGTTTAGGGCTGTTGTACATAGGGTCGCTATGAGTCGCAGGCGACTCGACGGCACCTAACAACAACAACCCCCCAAGTCCATTCCACAATGCAGCCTTGGTTCGGGACTCATGTCATGGCAATAATACCTAATCATATATACCTTTTAAACAGTTCTTTCTCTCATCTGTTTCAATATAGTATACATAATTTATCCCATCTTTCTCAATTCCCTCCCCCAAGCCTTATGTCAGTCCCATTTTACAACAGTGGCACTATGCAATATTTGTCCTTTTGTGACTGAGATATTTCACCCAGCATAATGTCCTCCAGGATCACCTATTTTGAAGAATAGTCCATAAGTTCCTTGTTTTTCAATGCAGAGTAGTATCTATCCATTCGTTTGTTGATGGGCACTTGGGTTGTTTCCAACTCCTTGCTATTGTGAACAAAGCCATGATGAACACGGGTGTGCGTATATCTGCTTGGGTGGTTGTTATGGTTTCTTTGGTGTATATTCCAAGTAATGGAATTTCTGGGTCAAATGGTATTTTTATTTGCAACTTTTTGAGAAAATGCATAGTGGTTGCACCATTTTACACTCCCACCAATAGTGGTTCCCGTTTCTCCACAACCTTGCCAGCATTTGTTGTTTGCGGTTCTGTTAAATTTTGCTAATACTGGAGTGAGATAATACCTTATAGTTGTTTTGATTTGCATCTCTCTTAGAGCTAGG
>NW_006399916.1:843220-847774 GCF_000299155.1 Elephantulus edwardii
GAGCGAAGACCAGATGAGTTGTGGGAGGATGTCAAAGATATCATTCAGGAAGAGTGTAAACGGTCATTACAAAGACAGAAGAGGAAGAAAAGACCAAAAAAATGATGTCAGAAGAAACTCTGAAGATTGCACTGGAGCGTAGAGAAGCCAATAAAAGTTTATGAAGAGAAAAAAAAAAATCCATTAGGGCCCAAGGGCCACAGGCCCTCAGGCCTGGTCTAAATTGTTTTTTTTGTCAAACATTCTTCTAAGTGGCATAGCTCTGGTCTTTTCCTGTGATGCTAAACCCTGTGACACTGATGATGTGCCAAATGCAGTAATGGTTACCCATGATGCACAGTGTTTGGTGAAGCTTCCCAATTAAAACAAGTTTTGAAGCAGGAGTGGTATCCACTTCTGAAATGGCTTGCCTCCAGAAACTCTATGAACAGTGCTCACATGTTTCCTTCATAGGGTCCTTATGAGTTGTCTGTGACTCGACGGCACCTAACAACAACAATAACACTGAAGGTATTGGTGAAAAACAAATATCCAGAAATTAAGGTGTTGAAAGAAAAAGTTGCAATGTTGGGGGTGCTCCAAAAGCCTGGAAGCAGTCTTATTTCCAAAGAAAGATAATCCAACAGGATGTTAAAATTCTCCAGCAGTCCACTAGTATTATACACAAATAAAATTTTGCTGAAGATTATTCAGAATGGTTGCATAAGTATATCTACAGCTAAATGCCAGAATGTGCCAGAATCATAAGAGGATGTGGATTGAGAGGTATCATTGCTGATGTCAGATGAATCTTGAATGAAAGCAGAAATACAGAAAGATGTTTACTTGTGTTTTATTATCTGCAAAGACAGTCTGTATGGATCATAAGAAATTATAGATAATATTATGAAGATTGGGAATTTCATAACACCTAGAACCTGTGCATAAATAAAAAAGCAGTCATTTGAACACAACAAGGGAACACTGCATGGTGTGAAATCCGAAAAGGTTTGTATCGGAGTTATATACTTTCACTATATTTATTCAGTCTGTGTACTAAACAAATAATCTGAGTAACTGGACTATATTAAGAAGAATGGCATCAAGATTGGAAGAAAACTAACAATTTGCAATATGCATATAATTCAATCTTGTTGACAATGAAGAAATTTTAAAGAACTTATTTTTTATTTTCTTTTTTATTAATTGTTGTACATTTCTCCCCCTTTCCATAGCCCACCCCACAATGTACCCTTGTTCTAGATCGTTCTCATACATATAATGCATAATATTATATTCCTTTCAGGCAGTTTTCCCCCTCATCTGTTCTAATGAAGAGTTCATTATCTGTCCACTCTTCCCCATTCTCTCTCCAATCCACTCCAATGTCTGTCCTATTTAAAACATGGTGTTATGCAGTATTTGTCCTTTTGTTACTGAGATATATAACTTCCACACTGTCCTGAAGGCTCCTCCATGTTGTGTACAGTTTTACTATTTCATTGTTTTTCATTGCTACATAGTGTTCCATTGCATAGTTTTCTATCCATTTGTTTGTTGATGAGCACTTGGGTTGCTTACATTTCTTTGTATTGTGATTAATGTAGCAATAAACATGGGTGTATCTGGTTTCTTTAGAATATATTTCCAGTAGTGGAATTGCAGGGTCAAATGGTATTTCTATTTCCAACTTTTTGAGAAAGCCCTAGACTGCCTTCTATAGCTGTTGTACCATTTTACTTTCCCACTAGCACTGAAGAAGAGTTCCAATCTCTCCACAACCTCACTAGCATTTGTTATTTTCTGCCTTGTTGAACTTTGTTATTGTTACTGGGGTGAGGTTATATCTCATGTTATTTTGATTTGCACCTCTCTGATAGCTAGGGATTTTGAACATTTCTTCATATGTTTATTTGCCATCTGAATGTCCTCTGGTGAAATGTCTGTTCGTAGCCTGTGCCAATTTTGTGACTGTATTGTTTACCTTTTTCTTTTTAGGTGCTGGAGGAGTATTCTATAAATTTTAGATATAAGTCCCTTATCAGATACATCATTGATAGATTCCCCCACTCCTACCCTAGACTTTGGCTTTTCTTCTTAAACTGTTGGATAAGTTTTTTGATGTGCATAGAGTTGATTCTTAAAAGGTCCCATTTGTCTATGCTTTGAAGACTGTTCATTCTGTGAATAAGGGCTTCTAGAGTTATAGTTATTCCTAGCTTTTTTCAGATGAATTTGATAGTCTTTAGTTTTACTTCTAGGTCCCTGATCTACCTTGAGTTTATTTTTGTGTAGGGTGTGAGGTGTGGGTCTTGCTTATGCTCTCTGCAGCTGGTATTCCAATTTGGCCAACACCATTTGTTAAAAAGACCTTGTCTTTTCCCCACTTAGAGATTGTATTTTTCATCTTGTTGAAGAATGGAATTGGTATCTGTATTGAGATTGCATTGAACTTGTAGATTGCTTTGGTAGAATTGTCATTTTCACAATATTGAGTCTTCCTCTCCATGAGCTTGGTATATTCTTTCATTTCTCTTTTTGTTTCTTGCAGTAATGTTTTGTAATTTTCTGTGTATAGTTTTTTTTACTTTCTAGTTAGATTAATTCCCAAGTATTTAATCGTGTGGTTAGCTGTTGTAATCAGTATTATTTTCCTTAGCTCCATTTCTGTATTCTCATTGCCAATGTAGAGAAATTCAACTGATTTTTGTATGTTGATCTTATATCTTTAGATGTATCTTATATCATCTACATATAGAGATAGTTTTACCTCCTTTTTGCCAATTTGTATAACTTTTATTTCCTTGTCTTGTCTTACTTCTTTCCCTAATACTTCTAATATAATATTAAATAGGAGAGGTGATAGTGGGCATCTTTACCTAGTTCCTGTTCTCAAGGAGAATACCTTTAATCTCTCTCCATTGAGAATGATGTTGGTTTTACATATATAATGTCACTAAATTCCTCTGTATTTCTATTTTGTTGAGTGTTTTAATCAGAAAAGGCTGTTGGATTTTTGTCAGAACACTTTTCTGCATCAATTGATAGGATCATGTGTTTCTTGGTCTTTGCTTTGTTAATATGATGAGTTACATTAATTGTGTTTTTTATTGATACATTAATCGTATTTCTGACATTGAATTATCCTTGAATAACTTATGAATCCTACTTGGTCATAATGAATTCTTTTTTTGATATGCTGTTGGATTTTATTGGCCAGGATTTTATTGAGGATTTTTGTATCTATATTCATGAGAGATATTGGCCTATAGTTTTCTATTTTGATAGTGTCTTAACCTGACTTTGATATCAGGAATATGTTTGCTTCATAAAATGAGTCTGGGAGTAGTCCATCTTTTCCTTTATTCTGAAATATGCTGTGTAGAATTGGTGACAGTTCTTCTCTGAATGTTTGATAGAATTCACCAGGAAAGCTATCTGGTACAGGATTTTTAGTTCACTTGGAAATTGGGTGGTTTTTCTTTTTTCTTTTAAAGGACAGCAGTTTTATTTTTTTGTATATTTATCATTAATTTTAAAATTTTTTATTGTTACTATTTATCTTTTAAATTTAGAAAAATTTCTTGCAATTAATTTTATTAAAATTTTACCTGAAAAGTGTGTATACCTTTCCCCTTACCCTCATCTCCACTCATCAAACTGTGCAACCCCATGATTACTCTGTCCTGCCTATCACCATTCTTTTGTACCCTCCTTTAGCTCCTCATATACATTTTACTAATTATCTATTTCTACAGTAATGGTGTTATACATTATTTGTCCTTATGGGACTGAGTTAGTGCATTTTGCACAATAATCTCCAGTCCCTCCCAAACTAGGTAGTGATTTAGAAAATCATTGTTCCTGCATGCTGTGTAGTATTCCACCATGGAATGTACCATAATTCCTCAAACCATTTGAATGTGATTGGACATTTGGGCTGTTTTCATGTTCTTGTAATGGTGAAAAACGTTGCTATGAACACTGGTGTACAAGTCTTCGTTTGTACTTCAGTTCTAATTTTCTTAGGGTATATTCCAAGAGCTGGGTCATATGGAATTTCTATGTTCAGTTTTCTGAGGAAAAGCTAAACTGTTTTCCAGAGTGGTTGTTACCTTTTACAATCCAAGTAACAGTGTATAAAAGTTCCTATCTCTCCACATCCTCTCCAACATTCATTATTTGCTATCCTATATCTCTTTGTGGTTTTGATTTGCATCTCTCTTATTGCCAGTGATTTTGAGAATTTCTTTATGTGTCTGTTGGCCATCCAAATATCTTCCTCTGTCTTTCACCCATTTTAAATTTTTTAATTTTAAAAAAATGTTATTTGTGACTATTATTAATTTTAATGAAAATTTACACAGATTTTGGATTTCCATTTATTCATTGTTGCATTTTTCTCGCTGCCCACCCTTCCCCTCCAGTTCGTTCTTCTCTTTGAAAAGTAAAAGAAAAATTCTTTCATTGTTATACATTCCCTTGACTGTGTAGATCATAACAAACTATGGCTGACTCTGAGAAGAATGGGAATCCCAGAACACTTGATCGTTCTAATGTGAAACTTATACTTGG
>NW_006399916.1:849774-858695 GCF_000299155.1 Elephantulus edwardii
TTTTTTTTTTAATGAGTTGGTTTAATTCCAAGTGGTACAGAATTCTGGGTATAACAAAGAATGAAGAGGAGATTCTGAGGGGATTCTGGATTGCATTTACTTTGCACAGCTAAGATCAGAATGGCTGAGTGACACTGGAGATGGATCATCATAAGGTTTCTTCTTCTTCACTGTTTCACAAAAAGTTTCTTCTTAAATGTACAACAGGCTGCAAGACAACACTTCATTTTAACTACAGGTGGAAACAGATGTTATAGCAAAGAATCCAGATTTTTTTAATTTAATTTTTTTTTTCAGATGTTTTTAAAAGGAACAGAAGTAAGGTTCATCTTTGCTTCAGTGTTACTTTTTGCCAGATTTCTTAATTCCACCCTTGGCCAAGGGATCTTTGCCCACGGCCTTCGCTTTTAGTTCCTCGAGTTTATTCTGTTTTTCTTTTTGTTTCTGCTTCAAAGTCTTATCTTCCTCATCCATCTCCTTGGTCTGCTTCTTGCGCTGTTTCAGGGGCTTCTTTTTACCATCTTTCCGGCCAGACATAGCGCTGGCTGCCCCTTCCCCACCACACCTGCCGCCGAACTGCATCTGTTTTTGTTTATTTAAAAAAATATGTCAATTCTTATTCCATCAATTCCAGGGTCTTTCCCCTCCACTTTCCCCCCCCTCCCAACACTTTCAGCGCAACTAGAACTACTTTCTTTATTACTGTTGGTTCTTGATCATGTAATATTTCTTTAAATAGTTCGGTGTAGCAAATTATTATTATTTTTAATACAGGTTCATATACATTGTTTTTCAAGCAAATTATTTTTGGTACACTGATTCTGTGTCTTCTTTCCATGTTTCCAGCATCATTTAAGATTTTCCCCACAGTATTCATCAGTATTGCCAGTCAAGGTTTGAATTTATTTTTCAATTCTTTCTACTTGAGAAATACCAAAAGAGTTCTTCCTTTTTTATTTCCTAACTTCAGTGCTTTATATATTTCCTTAAAATATTTTGTCTTCTCAAGCTGCCTTTTGAAGTTTCCTGTTTATCTCTTTTACTTCAGCATTTCTTCCCCCACTCCCCTTTTTTGGGGGAGAATCTCTCAATTTTCAGAGTCTCTTTTGACATTTCTCCTCTGTCTTTGTAATGACCTTTTGCTTTCTTTATGGAGGAGTCTTTGATGTCATCCCACAACTCATCTGGTCATTTCCAAGAGCACAATTATATCTGGAGAAACAAACCTTCCTATTTCTTTAAAGGTTTTAAACTTGTGTTTTGTAAAAAGACCTAAAAACTTCTGAATGAATGGATGTTATAAACAGAGATGTTTATGAGTAATTTGTATCATTGATCCCATTTTTTCACTCTCTTTCCTTGTAGCAGATAACACATCCCCACCCATTGCCCAGTGATTTATCTCCCTGTCTGTTGCCTGCAGGCATGGTTGTGGAAATTGCTTTTACTTGTGGCATTGAAGCTTAAGGAACTTACACTTCTGCTAACTCATTTGATTCTCTCACAACCACAAGAATGATCAGATCAGCCCTCAGAATGGGAATATGGGAATAGAACTATGGTCAATTTTCTATTGCCGCTGTCTACTGACTGGGAAAGAGAAATGTATTTATGTTACAGTTGGTTGCCATTTGGGGAATTATTTCTTTCTATAACTAAGCTGACTGATATATGTTGATATAAATGTACTGGTAATAAATCTTCCCTCAAGTTTTGTGTAGTGTGAGTGGAGTTCCTTAAAAAAGTTAGTTTTTTAAGTAACACTGGTATCACTGGAAAGAGATGGTTGGGAAATTAAAGGAGACTAACTGAAGGGTAGCATGCTTGGATAAGTAGTAGGGTGGAGAAAGAGAGGAAGACCCCTGATGGCATGGCTGGCCACATGTGCTAAAGCACAGCAGGTTGAGAGGATGGTGCAAAGTGAGGCAGGGTTTCACTCTGTTGTATATGGAGTCAGAGTTGACTCAATAACAACTAAGATGGAAAATGCCAGGGAATGGGAGTAGGACAGGAAGAGATGTGAAGTCTGAACTGGGAAGGAGATATGGCCTTTCCATGAAGTTAAAATCTTTACATTTCTTTGTTGCATTCTTATTGAGATGCCTAGACTATATCCTTTTCAAACCTCAGGATTTGGTTTCTCCTAGAAAAAATCATGAGCTAGGAAATTACAAATAAACCAGAAAAACCAGTTAATGAGTCAACTTTGACTTCTGGTGACCCCGCGTGTGTCAGAGTAGGACTGGGCTGTTCAGATCATGGCAGCTCTTTCTGAAACTGAACACCATGCCTTTCTTCTGAGGAGTCTCTGTACGTACTCAAACCTCCAACCTTCTGGTCAGCAGCCTGGCATGTTAGTTGTGTAGACCACCCAGGGAACCATTGGAACACTTTTAAAATTTATAGAGTTCTTCAGGCATCTTTTGTGAAATGAACCTTTTTCTTCAATCAACTTTATTGTCACAGAAATCCATTTACTTTCTTGATTTTTATCTGAAAAATATAATCATTGACCCTCATACAATAGAACTTTATCAAGAACAACCATAGCAGAACCTCTTCCAATGGAGTTATAGGTTAAAGCAGCAATGCCCTTTACAAGAACTGCTGAACCTTGGGGACTAATGGAAATGTAGCAGGAATGAATCGAGGGCATCCTACAAAATCCTGGATTTCTAACTTCTTATTAACTATGTCTTGCTGTTAATTTAATAATCAGCCATTGCCTTTTCTCAAGTAACCTAAAAGGTCTCCTCCTAATGTCTTTGTGATAAGGCTGCATTATCCTGCCTTTCCTACTTATTGATGAAAAGCTAAGGTAGGCCAAGTCAAAAGAACCACTTTCATTTTAACATCCTCAGAACTGTCAACTGTCTAGCTCATAAATGTTGAACTACCTTTAGCATGGAGACTTTCTACAACAAAACCCCAACCATACCCTTTGCTTTCTCCTTCATACAACTTCTACTCTAGACAGATTGTTAGCTTACTGTTTGACAAAGAAACCTGTGCTTTCCTACCAACCATCTCTGCCCTCTCTCTCTCTCTCTCCAGTTTGTCCAAATATGCAAGCCCCAGTCTTTCAGCCCCAGTCATATTTTAGCTCTGTCAATGCAATTATAAGCGGTTACTTATGGTGGCCTATTGGGTAAGGAGTTGCACTGCCCACCTAGAGGCAGGTGGTTCATATCCACCAGCTGCTCCATGGGGAAAACAATCTTCTTCCATGCAGTGTATAGCTTCTGAAAATCTGCTGAATGGTTGGTCAGCTAGGGTTTGGTTCCAACTCAATAGCAATGAGTTCCAACTCAACAGTAACATACTATAACAAGGTTTTTTTTGGGGGGGGAACACAGTTAGTGCCACCCAGAAACACCATAAAAGAAATGCTTGATGATCTGCTTCCACAAAAATATGGTTTTGTGCACACAAGTGACCCGACTTACTGGTTTGCTAGAGATTGGTGGACTTAAGACTATTATCCTTCATCAACTTTAATTTTGGAACAAAACTCATCACTGTGGCTCTATGACAGGCCTATAAGGTGAACAGTAATACCAGAAAGGCGCACATACTTTAGAATAATCAACAACAAGAAGACAGAAATGGCAGCATCTGCCCTGGGATAAAATTCACATAGCAGAAAGGAGTAGAGTAGACAGAATAAGAATAATGGAAATGAGAGTCATGGGAAAGAAGCAGAAGAGTACAGTTACACTGTGGATATTGTAATTATTGTCATAAAATAAAATTGGTAAGATTTGTTGGAAAACCAACAAATTTCAATAATACGTTGCTGGTTTTATTCACGTGATTTTTGGGGAGATAAGTTTTACACCAGAATATATGAAGTTGATGTGAGTTGAAGTTAACTCATCAGCAATTAGTTTGCTTTGGTTTATTGCCTGACTTAATGAAGTCAATTAATAACATTATTATGGTTTATTAAGAATTAAATTTTGAGCAGAAGGCAAATAGAAAAACATTGTGTTCAAACTCATTCTAAAAGACCTGACTCTGCACAGTGCTAACTTACCAAATAGTGTTTAATTTAGCTAGAAATTGAAGATAAATATCAATCCACATATCATCATTTTTTGATTTTTTAAAAAAGACTTTTTATTGTAATTTGAGATCAAATTTACAGAGCAAAATTTGGTTTTCATTCAAACATTCATACATCTTTTATTTTATGACATTACAATACCTACAATGCAACCACACTCTTCCCACTTTCTCCTTGTGATTCTTGTATCCATTATTCTATCTATCTATTATCTATCTATCATCTATCATTTATCCATCCATACATCCAACCATCCTTCCCCTTTATGCCTTCTGGACTTTACTCTTAGGAAAATGCTTACTTTTTGTATATTCCCCTTATTATATAGCTGGTTATTCTAATAAGTGAGTGCCTCCTTGATGTTATTGTTCACCTTATAGGCTTGTCTATTCTTTGAATGAAACTTGAGTCACTGGAAGGAGTATTGCCAGATTCAAAGGGTGACTACAGGCTACATTCCTGGGAGTTCCACCAGTATCCATCAGATCAGAGTTTTGCCCCATATTTCAACATCACCTTCCTAAGGCAGTGTCCACGGTATAGCAATTAAATCCTGGAGATGAAGAAAAGATCTCATGTTTTCAATACAGAGACAGTCTTGAAGGGTAGAAATAGAAACCATACTACTACTACTCTTAAAGAAGAGAGATGTGTTTCAGGGATGTATCCTTTCAATATATATGCTGAACAGATTATTCAAGAAGCTGGACTCCACAAAAATGAATGTGACATTAAGATCAGAAAAAGATTCATCAATAACCTGCATTATGCAGATGACGGAATCTTATTTGCTGACACTGAGGAGAACCTGAAGATCAAGGACTCCAGCTTTCAATATGGATTATATCTCAACATTAAGAAAAGAAAATTTCTCATGATTGAACCAATGACAGCATCATGATAGATGGAGAAAGTATTGAAATTGTCAGTGATTCAATCTTGGATCCAAAATCAGCAGTCAGGAAATCAAAGGACATGGTGTACTGGGAAAATCTACTGATAGGGGCCCTTCACCAGTGCTCAAGAGCAACATATCAATCTAAAGAGTAAGGTGCACCTTGTCTAAGCCATCGTCTTCTCAGTCACTTGCTATGGATCTGAAAGCAGGATGATGACTAAGGATGATAGAAAAAGAGTTAATGCCTTTTGACAGGAGTTCAGAACGAAGGATGCATAGTGGAGTGGACCTGGGGGGGAGGGATTGTAAAACAATGAAAGAATTTTTCTTTTACTTTTCAAAAAGAAGAGTGTACTGTGGGGGAGGGGTGGGCAGGGAGGAAAGTGCAAAAATGAATGAATGGAAATCCAAAGACTCTGTAAATTCTCATTAAAATTAGTAAAAAGTGATTAAATAAATACAGTAACAAGCAATGTAAAACAAAACAAACAAACAAAAAAAAGAATCAATGCCTTTGAGTTGTGATGCTGGAGAAGAGTACTGAGTATCCCATATACTGCCAAGAGAACAAACATGTCTGTCCTGGAGAGGGTGAAACTGTGGAGCTCTTTGGAGGCAAGAATTTTGAAACTCTGTCTCACATAGTATGTTGCCAAGAGGGACCAATCATTGGAGAAAGACATTATGCTTAGAAAGGTGAAAGATAAGCATAAGAGAGGAGGATCCTCAACAAGATGGATTGACACAGTGACTATAACAAAGGATTCAAGTTGTCAGAGATAGTGAGGTTGGCTAAGGATAGGGCAAGGTTTAGGGCTGTTTTCATAAGGTCTCTGTGTCATTGTCAACTTGACAGCACATAACAACAACAACTACCCATCGCTGTTGAGTCAGTCCTGGCTGACAGTGACCTGCCACTGAGTTTTCGAAGCTGTAAATCTTCTTAGGAGAAAACTGCACCAAATCCGACAGGATTTGAACTGCTGGCATTTTTATTAGCAGCACAACATTCTACACTCTATGCCACCAGAATTTCTTGTATAAACCATATGTATTATTTAGTCTAATGATTTTTCAATAACTTTTAAAAAATAGTTGTTACTGTCAAGTTAGAACTGACTCATTCATAGCTGACTCTCCACTAGATTTCTGAGGCTGTAAATCGCATGGAAGGAGATAGCCTATCGTTTTTCTTCAGAGCCACTGATGACGTAAAAAAACCAGAACAGCTCAACATTTGGATTAGCAACATGACACCCTACTGTACTTGCAAAATTTTCACATAGAACCAGCATGTACCAGATTAAAGACACAAGAGCACAGGTCAGATGCTGTACAGGATCACCATGTGTATTGTCCTTTTGCCTCTAAGGGATCCTGCATTGGGTCCAGTCCCTAAAAACTGCTTGATCTTTAAAAATCAGTTTCTCATTGGTTTAATCTGTCTCTCTCCCAGTGTTTGAATATCCAGTGTAGACAGTCCAATTTACACTGGGCCCTATAACTGTTGCCTCAACAAGTCTTAACACAAAGCCCTGGTGTAGTGCAAACAAGTAATGTGTTGCCCACAAACCAAGAGGCTGAAGGTTTGAGTCCACCCAAATGCACCTGGAAAATCAACCACTGAAAATTTCATGGAGGATAATTCTACCCTGACCACATGGGCCCTTGAATGGTGCAAATAGTTTTCACTTTTTGCAAATGGTCACTAACTGAAAGGCTGGCAGTTCTAACTCACTCAGCATTGTTGTGGAAGGAAGCCCTGGTGGTCTGCTTCTATGAAAAGTAAAGTAAAAAAAACCCTGTGGAATTCAGTTCTGTTCTGTGATACATGAATAGGAATTGGCTGGATGGCAAGAGGGCTAGGTTTTGGTTAAGTGGTGGAAACAGTTAACAAACCAGCTACTGATTGAAAGGCTGGAGCTTCAAGTCCACCCAGAGGCACATGGGAAGTCATGCTTGGTACCCCACTTCTGCAAAATGAGCAAGGTTCTGTGACACACACAAGGTTAATATGAGTCAGAGTTGAAGCAAAGGGCACCATTGTTGTTGTCGCCATTGTCTTTAAATATAAAATCTTAGATCCTCTCTTTAGCAGAGTTTGAACTAAGGTTGCATGAAGACATTATTAAAATGAAACTGAGGCTGCTCAAATTGGAAACTACAGGTTGATCGGGACGTTCAATGGGCATTAGCATATGCCACATTAGCTTACATTATCTAATAGTGAAGAGAGGAGTGGTTCAGGGTGAACCTCTGCAACAGAACCAGCTGTTGCTGGCCCATGAAGATGGTGGGAGGGGAAGGCCACAGTCAGAAATTTGGTGATGAGATTGGACTCCTTGACAATATCTTTATGCCTCCAAATTTCTTCAAGGCTGTTGGCTGCTGTTGGCTGTTGAGTCAAATGAACAGCTATGGAAGAAAGTACAAATAATGGAAGAAAAAAAATGGAAACCATAAATAAAATGAATGACCCAGAGACAGGGAATCAGAAGAAATACAGTGGAGTTATATGAACAGCTATAGAAGAAGGTGGATGTGATGAAAGAAAGAATGAAAGCCATAAACAAAGCAAAGAGACAGAGAGCCAGAATAAATATATAAATGTTAACAACTACTGAAGAAATTGCAAAAGATAGAAGAAAGAATTGATACTATAGATAATAAGAGAAAAGAAATTAAAAATCCAACATGAGACAGAGAGGGCACGGCCAACACAATACAGGAATTACCAAATATGCATGAAAATACACTCTAGAATGTCAAGACTGAAATGGCAGAAATGTGCAATATGCTAGAGGAACAAAAGGCAGAACAGAAGAGATGAAACAGAATAAGTAGAAAGACAACCTCAGGAAATATTAGAATTATGTGAGATGACATAAAAATGAAAAACATACATATGATCAGAATTCCAGAATACAAGGGGGGTAGGGAAAGCACTGAGAAACTTGTGGAAGAGGTTGTTGTTGTTAAGTGTCATCGAGTCGTAGGCGACTCATAGTGGCCCTATGAAGGAGAGTCCTCAATGCTTAGGTGCCTTTCATCCTCTCTCCAGATTCATAGGGTTTCCGGAGGCAAGCTATTATGGAAGTGGATACCACTCCTCCGTTTAAGCTTGTTTTAATCGGGGAGCTCCACCCCACTCTCTGTCCACATTGGGTAGGCAACCATTAACACATTTGACACATCAGTGTCACAGTGTTCAGCCTCACAGCAACCACAAGTGACCGCGGTACCACTACCAGTTCTTATTTTTGTTATTATTACTGTTAGGCACCATCAAGTTGAGTACAATTCATAATGAGTGACTTTTTAAACAACAAATCTGAACCTTGTCCTATCTTGTGCCAGCCTCTCAATCTCTGACACATTCAAGCCCATTGCTGAAGTCACCTTGTCAGTTTACCTTATTGAGGGTCTTCTTTTTCTTTTCTGACTCTTTAACTTTCCAAGCAAAAAGTCCCTTTTCCAAGGAATAACCTCACCTAGCTATACCTCCAAAGTATGAAAGAGTTACTAAAGGAAAACTTACCAGGCATTTTAAAGAACAAGGAAATCCATATCAAGAAGTCCAACAAACCCCAAACAGACTAGATCCCAAATGAAAAACACCAAGACATAAACAATAAGGATAAAATACTAATAGCAGCATGAGAAGAACAAAAAGTCACATGCAAAGGAGAATAAATAAGACTAAGCTTTGATCTCTGAGCAGAAACCATGCAAGCAAGAAGATAGTAGGATGGCATATACAGAAAGTTGAAAGAAAACTATTATTTACAAAACTCTATTATTTTTGTTCCAATGACTGCAGAACCTAGAAAAGCTTTTGCTCATTTTGATGTATAATACACTGTGGTTGATCTTTTTATAGAAATAGAAATAGAAATAGAAATAGAAATAGAAATAGAAATAGAAATAGAAATAGAAATAGAAATAGAAATAGAAATA
>NW_006399916.1:858825-863303 GCF_000299155.1 Elephantulus edwardii
AAATATTTTTTTGAAACTTTAGGTGTGCTGTCACTCTTGGAAAAAGTATCCCAGTTGTTCCAACGTTGAGTTGGCATGGTACAGAAATTAACAGCCATATTTGCCTAAAAATGTTAAATTTAACCGCCCCCCATTTGTACCTGGGTAGCACACTGTATTAAATAAGTGAGGTCTTATCTGTAGAGGTTTGATTACAGAAACTAAAAAAGTATTCTCTAAATAAAAAATAATAAAACTTAATTAAAATAAGAAAGAAAACAATTACCAGCTGAGCAAACACCCAGCAAAGCTGTACATCAACTATGAAGGAGAAATTAAGTCATCTGAAGAAAAAGAGAAACTAAAGGAAGTTGTGAAAACAAGACTAACTCTACAAGAATTTCTAAGGGAAGACTGTCACACAGAGACACCAAAGGAAAATGGATAGACCATAATAACCAGAAAGAATTGAAAGAGAATCACAGCAAAATAGCAGAGATAAAACCTGGCCTATCAATAATCACACTTAATGTGAGAAGCATGAATTCACCAATTAAGAGGAAAAAGAGTAGCAGAGTGGATTAAACAGACAGACAGACACACACACACACACACACACACACACCACCACCACCAACCCCAAAGCCCATCAATATGTTGCCAAGAGAAAAATTTAAGAAATTAGGGAAAAGATAGACTGAAAATCTAAGGCTAGAAAAAAATATAAGCAAATGGGATCCAAAAAAAACGCAGGAGTAGTAATACTAATCTCTGATAAAACAAACTACCATAAAAGATAAGGAAGGACACTATGTAATCATTAAAGCACAATAGACCTAGAGGATGTAATCTTGGTCAATATCTATGTACCAAATGCTAGATCTGCAAAATATATAAAAAAATGGTTAACAAACTTGAAGAAAAATGTAGACAACACCACAATAGTGGTAGGAGACTTTAACACACCACTCTTACCAAAGGTTAGGTCAACTCAAAAGAAACTTAACAAAGATGCAGATCTAAACTATATAATCATCCAGCTTGACTTTGTGGATGTATTCAGGTTATTACACACAAACAAAAGCCAATTTACTTTCTTCTCAATAATTCTCCAGAATTGATCACACATTAGAATACCAAAAAAAAAGCCTCAACAAATAAAAACATTGAAATAATACAGAGTACCTTCTCATTCTACAATGCCATAAAACTAGAAATTAATGATGAAAGGGTAAAATTTACAAAACCACCCACGTGGAAGCTAAATAACACTCTGCTAGATCATGATTGGGTTATAGAAGAAATAATAAATGAAATAGAAAGTTCCTTGAAACAAATGATAATGAAAATACAACATGCCAAAACCTGTAGGATATAGCTAAGGCCATCCTCTGGGGACAGTTCATAGAAATAGGCAAACACACACACACAAAAAGAATGAAGCAAAAACAACGCCCCAAGAATTGATGGTATACCAATGGACATATTTCAACAAATAGACTCTGCCCTGGATGTGCTTACAAAGTTGTGTCAAGAAATCTTGGGGACAGCCACATGGTCAACTAACTGGAAGAGACCTGTATTTATTCCCATTGCAAAGAAAGTTGACCCGACAGAGTGTGAAAATTACAAAAAAAAATCATTAATATCACATGCAAACAAGATTTTTCTGAAAATTATAAAAAAAATAAATAAAATGATGGAAAAGCACATCAACAGAGATCTGCCTGAAGCACAGGCTGTGTTTAGAAGAGGCCATGGTACTAGGGATTTTATAGGTAATGTCAGATGGATCTTGCCTGAAAGCAGAGAGTACCAGACGAATGTCTATCTGTGTTTCACTGATGATGCAAAGACATTTGACTGTGTGAATCACAACAAACTGAGGCTACTCTGGGATGAATGGGAATCCCAGAACACTTGATGATGCTTATGTGAAACCTATACTTTGACCAGGAGGCAGTCATCAGAACAGAACAAGGAAGCACTGCATGGTTCAAAATTGGGAAGGGTATATGTCAGGGATTTGTCCTATCTCCATGCCTTTTCAATCTATATGCAAAACAGATTATCTGGGAGGCTGGACTGTATGAGGAGAAATGTGGCATCAGAATTAGAGGAAGACTCATCAACATTTTGCATTATGCAAATGACACAGCCTGCTTGCTGAAAGTGAGGAGGACCTGAAGCACTTGCTGCAGAAGGTCTAGGACTGCAGCCTTCAATATAGACTGAAGCTCAACATCAAGAAAACAAAGATACTTGCCACTGGGCCAACTGATATCATGATAAATGGTGAAGAGATTGAGATTGTTAATAGCTTTAGCTTACTTGGCTTCACAATCAACATTCTTGGTACCAGAAGCCAGGAAATTAAAAGACTTATTCCATTCAGAAAGTCTGCTGTCAGAGTCCTCTCCAAAGTAATAAAGAGCAACGATGCCAATCTGGACAAAGGTCTGTCTTTACAATTACTTGCTATGGATCAGAAAGCTGGAAAATGACTAGGGATGATAAAAGGAGAATTGATGCCTTTGAGCTGTGGTGCTAGAGAAGAGACTTGAATATACCATGGACTGCAAGAAGAACACACAGGCTCATCCTAGAGAGGGTAAACCCAGGCTGCTCCTTGGAGGCAAGGATTCTGAAACTTTATCTTTATTTGGACATGTTGCAAGGAGGGACCAGTCCTTGGAGAGGAACATCATGTTTGGGAAGATGGAGAGACAGTGCAAGAGCAGAAGACCCTTGATGAGATGGGTTGATTCTCTGACTGGGATAGTAGGGGTAGGTGTGTCAGAGACAATAATATTGACAGAGCAGGGTTTAGGGCTCTTGTATATAGGGTCTCTATGAGTTGCAGGTAGTTCGACGGCACATACGACGGCGCATAACTAGAACAACAGCAACATACCCTGATAAACTTGCAAACCTAGAGGAAATGGACAAAATCCTTGAAACCCACACCCTACCCAGATAGACATGGACAAATGTAGACCACTTGAACAGGCCCACACAAAAGAAGAAATTGAACAGGTCATAAAAATGTTCCTCCCAACACAACTAAGATGTACAGCATAAAGGAGATTTATACCTATTAACCACACAAAGGGGGAAAAAACCAACAAAAAACCAAAAAACAAAACCAAAAAAAAACACATTTAGGACGTATTAACATAATAGGCACTGGCAAAATGAGATGGATTGGCATAGGTCATTGTGCATCATATGGTCACACGGTCTACTATGCTTGAGATGTAAAGGTGAGGGAAAATGAGGTCACATTTATCATTAAAAAGGTCATTTCTAGATTTATCTTTAAAGACAATGTTGTAAGCATAAGGATAATATCCATATCCACACAAGGAAGACCTGTTAATACCACTGCCATTTGTATATTTTTACCAACATCAGAGCCAAAGAGAAGGAATAGATGGTTTCTACCAACTTTTGCAGTCAGAAACTGATTGGACATGGAACTGAGATGCATTAAAAATAAATGGGGGTGTGGAACACAAAAGTTGGGAACAGGGAAGAATGATCAGTTGTCAGAAAGCATAGATTTGATGACAGAAATGAGGCTGGAGATAGAATGATTGAATTCTGTACAACCAGTGATTTATTCATTATGTTCTTAAAAAACCTTTTAAAAGAAGCATAAACAGTGACTGTACACATGTATTTCACCTCATCGTACACACAGGAATGAGATCAACTACATCTGTGAAAAAGAATCATTGGAGAAGCTCAGTATCATCTGTGAAAACTAGGCTAGATGCTGATTGTGGAACAGACCAACCAATCATATGCAAGTTCAAGCTAAATCTAAAAAAATGAAATGAAATCTGCAAGAGCCAAAATTTTCCTTTGAGTCTATTATTCCACCTGAATTTATCTCAGGAACATGTTTGAAGCCTTGAACACTAATGAACACCAGATGAACTTGGTTTTTGTTTTAGGGTGGTCCCCCCCCATCACCTCTGGGCAAAGTTCCTTTAATTAAAAAGTTCTGTAAATTTACATGATTGTAATCACCCTTCATCTACAGCACACAACAGGGAACATAGGAAACAAAGGACAACCTAGACTTGGGAGCAGTATAGAAACACAGGATGATGTAGGGATCAGATAAGCGTTGAGAGGATATGAAGACTATAATGCATGAAGAATGCAAATGGTCATTGAAAAGACAGCAGAGGTGGAAGAAAAAAAAATTCAGATTGATGATTGCAGAGACTCTGAGTATTGCACTAGTGCATCAAGAAGTCAAAGCAAAGGGAAGAAATCAGAAAGTTAAGGAACTGGGAACTCCACCACCAGATGGAAGAGCTCCGCCACCAGATGGAAGAGCTCCGCCGCCAGACAGAAGAGCTCCGCTGCCAGACGGGCCGGGAAGAGACCTGGGAAGAGCAACAGTCAGCCACTCACCATGGAACTCCAAAGGAGCGAAGACCGTGAGACCCCAGAGGAGTGAAGACTACCCGCCACTGTGTGACCCC
>NW_006399916.1:864788-874263 GCF_000299155.1 Elephantulus edwardii
GAAGAATTACTAGAGGAAAACTTCCCAGACATAATGAAGAATGAGAGAATATATATTCAGGAAGCTCAGCGAACACCATATAGATTCGACGCCAAAAGAAAAACATCAAGGCATATCATAGTTAAAATGGATTGAAGCTCAATATCAAGAAGACAAAGATTCTCACAACTGGATCAATTGGAAACAACATGATAGATGGCAAAGAGATTGAGATTATTAACAATTTCAGTTTGCTCAGATCCACAATCAACACTCTTTGGCACCAGCAGTCAAGAAATCAAAAGGTGAACTGCATTGGGGAAATCTGCTGTCAGAAATCAATGTATTAAGAAGCAACAATATCAGTCTAGAGACTAAGGTCTACGTGACTCAGGCCATGGTCTTGACATTTACTTGTTGTGAATCAGAGAAGGGTGGAGGGAGAGTGCAGGAGAGGAAGACCCCAGATGAGATAGATTGACACAGTAACTGGGGTATTTAGGGGTAGGTGGATTGGAGACAGTGAGACTGGCTTAGAATAAGGCTGTTGTACATAGGGTCTCCCTGAGTTGCAGGTGGCCCAATGGTACATACCAGCAACAACAAGAACATCAACCAACTTTTGCAGTTGAAAATTTTGAAATTCATTGAACATGCAATCAAGTTGAACTAATAATAACTGGTGATTGGAATGCAACAGTTGAAAACAAAGCAGGATTGTTTTTGCTGTTAGGTGACGTCAAGTCAAATGTGATTTATAGTGACACTGTGACCAACAAATCTAAACCTTGTTCTGTAATCATCCTAATTATCTTTGATACACTTGAGCTCATTTTTAAAGTCCAAGTGTCAATCCATATTGTTGAAGGTCTTCCTCACTTTTACTGACCTTCCACCTTTCTAAGCATGATGTCTTTTCCAAGGACCAGCCTCACCTAACAATCTGCCCAAAATATGTGAGATGATGCTTCACCATCCTTGCCTCCAAGGAGCATTTTCTCCAAGAAAATACTTGTTTTCTCTTTTGTTATTCAGTGGAGTAGTCCATACTCTTCTCCTCCAGACAGCTCAAATGCATCAATTCTCTGTCATCCTTATTGAAATTTCAGTAAACTTTTTTCAGTTAGCGTCTTTAACTTTCAAATACATAGCAAGTAGTTGAAAAGACTGGTTTGATTCAAATGAATCTTGGTTTCTAAACTGGCATCGATGCTCCTTAACACCTTGAAGAAATCCTTAGCAGCATGTTTACCCAAAGCAATACTTCTTTCGGCTTCTTGACTGTGGTGCCAAGGGTGTTGGTTTTGGGTCCAAGAAATATTAAATTGTTGACAACTTCAATCTTATTGCCATCTGTCTTAACATTTGATCTAGTAATGACTTCTGTCTTCTTGGTGCTGAGATGAATCCAAGACCAAGAAGCTGTTGTGTGAACAAAACAAGGAAACACCACATGGTTCAAAATCAAGAAAGGAGTTACTGGAGAAGAGAATTGAATATACCATAGACTGTCAAGCGAACAAATAGATCTGTCCTAGAGAGTGTGAAATCTGGTGCTCCTTGGAGGCAAGAATTTTGAAACTTCATCTCATATACTTTATGTTGTTAGAGCGGACCAGTCCTTGAGAAAGGAAGGTGGGAAGGTGGAGGGTCAGCACAAAAAGGAAGGCCCTGGATGAAATGAGTTGACACAGTTACTGTGTCAATGGGATCAGTTGTATCAGAGTCGGAGAGATTGGTTCAGGATAGGACAAGATTTAGAGCCATTGTTCATAAGATCACTATGAGTTATAGTTGACTCAACTACACATAACAACAACAACATATACATCGATCTCACCTGATGGAACAAGCAAGAATCAAATTTACTTCATTTGTGGAAAGAGGCCATAGGGAAGCTCAATATCATCAATCAGACTACCTATTTTCTCCTGGTCTTGTTTTTATTTTCTTCAGCTTCAATTGGAACTTGCATAAGACATGAGTAGAAAGATCAGACTGTATCAACTCTTTCCTCAGTGGAATTGTTGATGAATTCAAACTGCAGGGTTTTAGATTAGCAGCCCAACATGCATCTCACCGTGCCACAAGAATTTATGTGTGTGTTATATGTCATTACGTTGGAACTGACTCATAGCTGACTTTCTTCTGTGGGCTTTCAGAAACTCTACATTGCTTAGTAGAAAATTGCCTATTTGTAGGCAGCTGGTAGATTCAAACCTCCTGCCCTTGGGTTGGCAGCACAACTCCTTACACATTAAGTCACCAGAGCCCCTGAAGTGTGAGATTAGCTGTTGTTGTTGCTGCTGTTGTTGTTGTTATATGCCATCGAGTCGCTTGTGACTCATAGCGATCCTATGTACAACAGCCCTAAGCTCTGCTCTGTGCCAACCACACTGTCTCTGATACACCCATCCCGATTACCCCAGGCACTGAATCAATCCACCTCATAGAGGGCTTTCCCCTCCTGTGCCGTCCCTCCAACCTCCCAACAGGACCAGTCCCTCCTTACAACATGACCAAAGTATGTCAGACGAAGCCCCAGAATCCTTGCCTCCAAGGAGCAGCCTGGTTTAACCCTCTCTAGGATGAATCTGTTTGTTTCCTTAGCAGTCCATGGTACCCTCAATACTCTTCTCCAGCACCTCAGCTCAAAGGCATCAATTCTCCTTCTATCCTTCTTGGTCATTGTCCAACTCTCTGATGCATAACAAGTGATTGCAAAGACTATGGTCTGTATCAGACACACCTTTGTCTCCAGAGACACACCACTGCTCTTCAGTACCCTGGAGAGGTCCCTAACAGCAGACTTTTCCATCACAGTAAGTCTTTTACTTTCCTGGCTGCTGGTGCCAAGAATGTTGACTGTGGAGCCAAGCAAACTAAAGCTGTGAACAATCTCAATCTCTTCACCATCCATCCTGATGCTGCCAATTGGTCCAGTGGTGAGAATCTTTGACCTCTTGATATTGAGCCTCAATCCATATTGAAGGCTTTAGTCCTTGACTCTCTTCAGCAAGCGCTTCAGGTCCTCCTCAGTTTCAGCAAGTAGAGTTGTGTCATCTGCATAATGCAGACTGTTGATAGATCTTCCACCAATCCTGACACCACATTTCTCCTCATAGAGCCCAGCCTCATGGATAATCTGTTCTGCATACAGGTTGAAAAAGTATGGAGACACGACACATCCCTGACATATGCCCTTCCCAATTTTGGATGATGCAGTGTTTCCTTGCTCTGTTCTGACGACTGCCTCCTGGTCCAAGTATAGGTTTCGCATTAGCACGATCAAGTGTTCTGGGATTCTCGTTCTTCTCAGAGTCAGCCAGTTTGTTATGGTCCACACAGTGAAATACCTTCGCATAATCAATGAAACACAGATATTCCTCTGGTACTCCCTGTTTTCAGCTAAGATCCATCTTGACCCCTTCTAAACTCAGATTTTTTTAAATAGATGCCTATTTTTGTTGTTGTTGTTGTTGTTGTTATGTACCATTTAAGTCCGAAACAACCCATAGGTGACCCTCTGGTGGGTTTTCAGAGGCAATCACATGGGAGGAGATTGCCCATCCTGTTTTGGCAGAGCAGCTGGTAGCCTCGAACCATGTGCCTTCAGGATTATAGCACAGCTTCTTGCCACTAGGCCACCAGAACTCCCCTTGAGAGGCTGTAGTCTCTGTCAGCGCATCTCGTGGGCTATAGTCTTCCTTGCTTCACCGAAAGAGTTGTGGCGCTGTTCCTTCGCCTGGAGTCGCTGGACAGGAGGTCCAATTCCTGTAACAATGTCATCCTCACAGTGGTTGCTGTGTTTGAGCTCATTGCTTTTTGGTCTTGTGCCTGGAACATGGTAATTGCGAAATTAACGTTGGCAATTAATTTATTTGTATTCCTTTAGGTCGGGTCACTGTGGCAAAACTTTAAGAATATGTAAAGTACCATGTTGTCAGGAGCCAGTCTTAGACTTCTGATAGGGTGACTGGCTTTGACTATTTTTTCCCCCGTTATAATAATCTCATCTATGTACTTTTTCATCTTGGCCCATTTTATACAGCTAACATACAAAGTTGTAAGGGGAAACTGCCGACAGGGGCGCTACTGGGTGCCGGTTCTTAGATGCCTATTTTCAAGTTGAAAATATTTACTTCTTTTCCTAGTCTGCTGAGATTTTGAAACATGAATAGATGCTGAAAATTTCTACATGCTTTTTTTGTATCTTTAGGTGAACATAAGTATTTTTGGTTGACTTTAACTTTTATGTAATTTGAGCAAAAGTTTACAAAACTGGTTTTTCAGTCAACATTTTTTTGTGACATTAAATATTATTCCAATATTATAATAGCATTCTTCTCATATCCTTTCTGTGTTTACCATTTCCATTCGGTCCTCTTTCCTATCTGTTCTTGCACTATAAAATTTCTATACAGGAAAATGTTTCCGTCTCTTTTGACCTTGTCTGACTACCATAAGCAGTACCCTCTTCTCTGTACCGAGAACCACCTTATAGGCCTATTGTTTGGCTGGAAGTTAAATCAGGTGAGTAATTGGAATGATTTAACATCCATGCTCTAAGAGTGACTAAGGACCATGGGCTGAGGGATCCCACCAATATCTATCAGATCCATAAGCCTACTGGTGCAAAAAATAGTGAAGAAAAGAAAAGCCTTTCTTTTACTCTTCTTGGCTCCAGAAGTGGAGGAGCAATAATCACATCTTAGATGGCTGCTTTTTGAGATAATCTCATGAAGTTTTTCTTTTATTAACCAATCTTGCATTCTATTAAGTAATAATAATAATATGTTGTTGTTGTTATGTGCAATCGAGTCGCTTGCGACTCATAGTGAACCTATGTACAAGAGCCCTAAATGCCATTCTATCCTGTGCCAACCTCGCAGTCTCAGACATACTCATTCTCACCACCCCAATCACAGAATCAATCCATCTCATCGAAGGTCTTCCTCTCCTGCACTGTCCCTCCACTCTGCCGAACATGATGTCCCTCTCCAAGGACCAGTCCCTCCTGGCAACATGCTCAAAATATGTCAGACGAAGCTTCAGAATCCTTGACTCCAAGGAGCATTCCGGTTTCACCCTCTCCAGGTCAAACCTGGTTGTTCCTCTAGCAGTCCATGGTATATTCAACACTCTTCTCCAGCACCACAATTCAAAGGCATCAACTCTCTTTCTATCATCCCTAGTCACTGTCCAACTCTCCAATGCATAGCACGTAATTGCGAAGGCCATAGCCTGAATCAGGCGTACTTTAGTCTCCAGCCTGACATCGTTTCTCTTCAGTACTCTTGAGAGGTCCCTGACAGCTGACTTTCCCAATGTAATTCGTCTCTTGATTTATCTGGCTCCTGTTACCAAAAGTGTTGACTCTGGAGCCAAGTAAACAAAAACTGTTAACTATTTCAATCTCTTCACCATCCATACTGATTATTGCATGGCTTATAGAAAATTCTGTCAAAACATAAGAAATTCTTTACTATTGATTATGAATACAGAGATAAAGATCTAAATAAGATTCAACTAGTATATAATAATTTAAAACATTAGAAAACATTGTTGTTGTTGTGTACTGTAGAGTCAGAACTGACCCATAGCATACCCTCCAGAGGCTTTCCAGAGGCAGTTAATCACACAGGAGGAGATTGCCCATCATTCTTCTATGGAGCAGCTGATGGCCTCAAACCATGTGCCTTCAGGATTGCAGTGCAGCTCACCAGAGCTCCCTATTAAAAACCATTAAGAATTCTAATATTTCTTTTGTTTTAAAATAAAAGTTATTAAGAGTAGTTTAAACAGTGCTTATCTTCTTATTGTAAAATTTATGATATGAAGATACTTATCTTCTCTATGACTTGTCTGTCATACTTTTTTCTAAATCTGGATTATCTTCCAATATTTTCTCCTTTGTACTAACAATGTCATGAGATATCTCTAAGCCCCTTTGTGATTGTTAGGTATCATCAAATTGAGTACAACTCATATTGACCAATGAACAACAGACATGAACCCTATCCTACTCTGTACCATCCTTATGCTACATTGCTGTGTAATGACAAAGTAAAATTGAAATTGTCTGCTGCTCTGAGACATTGTTATTGGTTAGTACTGTCAGTTTGGAGCTGACCCACAGATGATCCTTCAGCAAGTTTTCAGAGGCAGTAAATTGCCCAGGAGTTTACTCTCCATCTTTCTCTCATGGATCAACTGATGGATTTGATGCATATGCACATGTATAATGATCATTGCTACAGTCACTATGTCAATCCATCTTATTGGAGGGTCTTCATTTCTTTTGATGACCTTCCATCTTTTTAAGCATGATGCCTTTTCCCTCCTAACAACATGCCTAAAGTATGGGAGATGAAGTTTCACCACCCTTGCCTCCAAGGAGCACTGAAAGTTTCTTTAGTGTAAGTTTATTTTTTGTCAATGTCACTTCCTCTTCTTCATCCTTTTCATCACAGCCTCCTTCTTCATTTATGCGGGTAAGTTGTCTTTCTTTTTTCCATTTGTTCAACATTCTTCTATAACTCCATTTATATTATTATTTTTTCATTTCTCTGTGTATTTTAATTTTTCTTGGACAACTCTCCTTTTTATTATCCATTTTTTTAAAGTGACACGCTTTGCTCTTCTTTTTCTCCTTTCTTTTGTGACCTTCTCTAATTTTATTTTTTTTTCCCCCTGCCCACTCAATTTTGTGTTCGCAGACTTGGTCACATTGCCCAGCCACATGCACCTCCTATATGTTTCACCCACAGACAAAGCAAACATTTGTTCCTGCACCCCCTGATCTACAACAGACTGCAACCAGCACCAGACCAGCCTGCTCAAAATTCTGCTACATAGACAATAGAGAATTACGCACACATCTCCATCTTCTTTCACACCCACCAAATGACAGAGATGGAAAAAATAAAAACTGTCAAACTAGTAAGCTGAGTAGCACATGCAACTGCTCAGTTGAATATATCAAAACATAGTAAAGCCAAGGAACCAATGTCAGTTTTGTCCAAAAGCAGAGAGTACCAGAGGAATATCTATCTGTGTTCCATTAACTATGAAAAGACATTTTTGGCTATGTGAACCACACACATTATGCCTAAACTAGGGAAAAATGAGAATTCCGGAACACTTGATTGTGCTTTTTTTTTTTTTATTGTGCTCTTGTAAAACCTCTACTTGGACCAGGAAGCAGTTGTCAGACTAGAACAAGGAAACACTACATGATTCAAAATTAAGGAAGGAGTGCAGTGGAAATGTGTCCTTTCTCCATAACTTTTCAATCAATATTTGGAACAGATAATTCAGGAGCCGGACTTTATGAAGAAGAATGTGTCATTAGGATTGGAAGAAGACTCATCAACAACCTCTGTTATGCGTATGGCACAACTTTGCTTGCTGAAACTTAGGAGACTTGAAGAGTTTGCTGCAGAAGGTCAAGGACTGTAGTCTTCAATAAGGATTAGAACTCAACATCAAGAAACCAAAAATTTTCATTACTTGACCAATTGGCAGCACCATGCTAGATGGAGAAGAGAATGAGATTCTTAACAATACTAGCTTGCTTGGTTCCACAATCAACACTCTTGACACCAGCAGTAAGGAAATCTAAAAGTAAATTGCATTAGGAAAATCTGCTGTCAGGGACTCAAGAGTGTAAAGAGCAATGATGTCAGTCTAGAGACTAAAGAGCACTTGATCCAGGCCATGGTCTTTGCAATTACTTGCTACATATCAGAGAGCTGGACAATGATGACAGAAAAAGAATCGATGCCTTTGAGTGTGGTGCCGGAGAAGAGTATTGAACATACTATGGATTACCAAAAGAACAAACTGGTTTGTCCTGGAATGGATGAAACCAAGTTGCTGCTTGGAGGTAAGGATTCTGTAGCTTTGTCTCACATATTTTGGGCATGTTGCAATAAAGGACCAGTCCTTGGAGTAAGACATCATGCTTGGATGGATGGAAGGACAGCACAAGAGAGCAAGACCCTGACAGAGATGAACTGACACAATAACTGGGTTAATGGCATAGTTGTGTTGGAGACACTGAGATTGGCTTAGGATGTGGCAGAGTTCAGAGCTATTATGCATTGGGTTGTTATGAGTCACTGCACATAAAAACAACAATGTCTCAAAAGGAGCTCTAATGGAATAATGATAAGGAACTCTGCTGCTGACCTGAAGGCATGTGCATCGAATCCATCAGTTGATCCATGAGAGAAACATGGACAGTCAACTCCTGGGTGATTTACTGCCTCTGAAAACTTGCTGAAGGGTCAGCTGTGGGTCAGTTCCAAATTGACAGTACAAAACAATAACAATGTCTCAGAGCAGCAGACAATTTCAAATAACACACAAAAACAAATAAGACAAGACAAGTCAAACAAACCACCAAAATAATAGAACCAGAAAATCTTTCAAAGAAATAAATGTTACTTGATAAGGGATTAAAAACAATTATCATTATGGCTAAGTACTTACAAGGGGCTTGGAGAAAGTTAAAGAAAATCACATATAAAATAAATGAAAACACAGACAAAAATCTAGAAGCATTTTTAAAAAAAAATCAAACAGAACAATTTTTAAATAGAGAAGAAATTATAAAAAATAGCAATTTAAAATCTAGAACATTAAGACTAAAATTTCAGAAATAGATAAAACATTGGAACAACAAAAGAGGAAAGCTAAATTAATGAGATTGAATACAGAATAATTTATGAAATCCCAAGAAATTTATGGGGTACCATGAAGATAAATAATCTTTGTGTTACTGGAATTCCAGAATAGGAAAAAGCAAGGAAAGGGGAGGGGAAGCACTTAAAATATTGTTGAAGAGTTGTTGGAAGAAAGCTTCTCTAATAAAAAATGAAAAGATATGCATTCAGCATATAAGCAGCTCAGCGAACACCATACATGACAGAACCTAAAAGAAAATCATAAAGACATATCATAACCAGACTTTCCAAAACTAAACACAAAGAAAAATAATACTGAAAGCAGCAGGGAAAATGAAAAGAAATATATACAGGAAAACAAAACTAAGTTCCAAATTCTCAGCAAAACCATACAGGCTTACAAAGAAAACCTATTACGATTCAGCTCTGATTTGTCACCAGAAATCAGGCAGACAGGAAGGCAAATGTGAGATGACACCCTGTAATGTATATAACACACAGAGTTTTACACTTGTGCAGGAAGGCACACATGGATAACACCCTATAACATGTATAACACACAGGGTTACATGTGTGCAGGAAGGCACATGTGGATGACACCCTGTAACTTGCACAACACACAGGGTTATATTTTTGCAAGAAGTCATACATAGGATGACACATACATAGCTCTGGAAAGAAAAAAAAATTCCAAGCAATGGTCCAATAGTCATATCTATATCTATATCTATATCTATATCTATATCTATATCTGTATCTGTATCTGTATCTGTATCTGTATCTGTATCTGTATCTGTATCTGTATC